>NW_022992180.1:469866-568453 GCF_902827175.1 Gymnodraco acuticeps
GTATCTCACGGCAGTAGAGCGGGGAGCCCGGAGTGTTCTGTTTCAGGGAACTCTGTATTTCGTATTGTGTTTTTTACTGTATTAAAATCAGATTATTGTTATAACTTTTATAATAACATATTTTATTTCTATAGCGCTTTTCTTGAACCCAAAGACGCTTTACATTTGGGAGGGAGGATAGACAAACAAAACAAAGACAATGCCGGTGTTTTGAACTCCTTCTTTTATTAAATCTGACCAGGCTCATCTAAAGGACGGCGCGGAGCAGAGGTGAGCTTTAAGCCACCACTATTGTGTTTGCTCCTACAACAGGCAGGGGGAGATTTATTTATTTTTGATATGTGAGCTCTCACACAGGAGCTGTTGGTCGTCCAGGTCACTCTGAGCAGGGGGGGTGGGGTGAGTCGGGTACAGAAATTATGGAAGAGTATGATAGTTGGCTACTAACATCTTTTATTTGATATTTACTGATTTTAGTTATCATGTTGCCAGTTTCAGACCGTTTTTTTATTCAAGCAAAGTCTTTATTCCTCAAAAATAAGGAAAGGGAAGTATTTAAAAAGGTACATCAGAACTGAAACTCAGTTGTTCAATTTGAAAGGAAAGTATCCAGCCCTGTTCCCTCATCATGTTTTTCTCTAATTCTTATTTTATCATCCATGCAACTTAGACTTTGATTTAGATAAGTGCAAATATTGGTTGATGATTTGTAATTGAAGTGTCAATTTTCAATTTTTTTTTACACTCTGCTGCACATAAGTGTTAGGTCAATAAAAAACAACAACTGATGAACTGGAATGAATGTAATGTAAAATTCATCAGCAATAAAACACAATTTCTTAATTCAGTACTTTTGAGTTATGCTGTTACTAGTAGGAGCTGTAGCTTAGGGTAAGCTAATATTAGCTAGCAGGAGCCACACTAACCCTAACCCTAACTAACCATGTTAGTATTTACCAGAGATCTGGGGGGTATACTACGAAGCAGGATTTTCTCTTAGCGGCTAAATTCAGGGAAAACTCCGGCTTTCCGGGCCTACGTAGCTGATTCTCTTTTTAGCGGGCTAGATCTCCATGGTAACTTATGCTTAGCGGCTAACCTGGTCTGGACCAGGTTAGGTTGCAGGCTAAGAGCTCAACTCAGTGAAAGCACTGCCTGCTGACCAATCAGAGCTCAGTGTGCGGAGGTTAAAGCGATCAAGTCATATTACAGGAGAAAGGAAATACAGAAAAGCTGGCGTTGCAGGAAAGACGGCCGGCAAAAATCACCGACTGTGTGAACGTGAACATTAATAGAATATCACCTCCATCTTCTATTATAACATTAGCGTTAAGAAAGCTTACTTAAATATCTGCCACAACATAAGTAACCGGATCAGAGTAACATTAAGTAGAGTCCGCGGCATATCACATCATAATGTATCATATATCTCCTGATCTGAGTCAGCTGAGCCGTATCTGGCCGTGCAACACTCACAGTGTCACATACTGTATGCAGAAGTATTATTTTAAGCAACACATTAAGTTGACGAAACACTCGAGTCAAATGTAATTAAAGTCAGATCGTGTCTTAGACGGGGCAGTGATATCATAAACCTGTTAATGTACGCATTCAAACACTTTTTCTGTTACCAGCTGTATTCACCTTGCAGGTGCAGCTCTGTGGCTTTGATCTTGGATAAAGTGTTTAAGTCATGGATGTTTAAAGTTTAACGTCTTCACATTTGACTAATATTAAAGTTCACTTTTCATTCAGGAAGTATGACGCTGCGCTGTCAGTACGCTTCTCCATGTTTGTGATTGGTCGAATGCTCCAGATACCACCCCTTTCATGTGAACGCGCACCTAACTAGATAGGAAACGGCTGGCTTGAGCGATCCACTTGATAACCCGCGTCGTAGTACCGCTTAGCGAGAGCGCGTATGTTTTGGATTAGGCCAACCGGCTAACTCAAACATATCCAGGTTAGGTTGAACCAGCTTCGTAGTATAGGCCCCTGGTGCTACAGTATAGACGCCTGTGGTCTGATATCACTAGTATGGTGGCTAATTCTAACGAAGAATCACACTTTAAAATCTATTGGTTCTCGTTGCTGACATTGTGTGAGTTCATGACTCTTGAGTGTGACCCGAACCATGGGGACACTTCCAGAATCTCTGGAGTTCTTCCCTGGCTCAACCCTTCCACCAAGCTTCATGGAAATCAGCCCAGTGTTTATTTCTTTATTCCCACTGATAAACTAAAAACACAACCTGACTAAGGAGACTCATTCTGACTCAGCAATACTTGCAATCTTTATAATCTCAAATTCAACCGTTTTTTATTTCATCGTTTAAACTTTACATGATCACTGTACTGATTCATAAAGTACACATATTAACATTCAGACTTTTTCATATTAGGTTTTTATTTGGCATTAGTATGTGTCACATCAGGTGTGACTGCCTTTAAGATGGCACCGGGAGTTTGGAGATGTGTGAACCGGATACAGTTAGTTGTTGTTGTGGAGCCATGACAACTGGTTCAATAAACGGTCAACTCAAAAGTCGTAGTCCATAGTCTTATTAAACACAACAATTAGGTCTCTGTGGGGGCAGAAACCTGCACCTAACATCTACATCCTTTATAGTGCTCCATACATTTACTGCCAATAGTTGGCAGCCGTGACAGAGAGAAGGTTAATGCTTTGCTGTGTAATGGACTGATTGAAAACAGACCAGCGCTGCACACACACTCGCACACACGCACACACACACACACACACACACACACACACACACACACACACACACACACACACACACACACACACACACACACACACACACATATTTACAAGGCTAATTAAAGCATAAAAATAACCTTCACATTTTAATTTTGTATTATGTATAGGCACAGAGTTAATAATACACGCACACATGCTCTCATTTACGCTCTCTGGCTGAGGTTTCTGGACCGGTGCACATTCTGACGCGTTCTGCAGCATGCCGGGCAGAAATAGTAAGAGGATGCTAGATGCTTGAACCACATACTGCCACTTTTCCTCCTGGATCTTTTTCTAGGAAGAGCTGGGCAGCTGTGGCTTTTCAGAACCTACATCCATCCATCAAGCAGCACCCATGGTTTACAACACACACACAACACACAAAACCACACACACAAACGCCTTTCCCCTCTTTTCCCTTCCTTTATTTCCATCTTAATTTCTTTCCGTCCTCTCTTTTCTTCTCTCTGTCCACTCATCCCTCTCTGTTTGGCTCTTCATCCATCCTCCCCTCTCAGACTCTGAGTTTACAGCCCCCAGGCCACTTCCGCCAGGCTGTCTGCAACAGATTTATTAATAGGCTTTTCTCTCTGTGCAGTAAACACAGCGTTGGTGAAGGGGTCGTCTCTCAGACACTGATCGACTTGTACTTAACCTTATAGGCTCTGACTGACTTGGGAATAGAGGGAAGTCTGTTGGTTCCAGAGATGATCCACTGTAGAGCTGCTGGAAATAAACACAAGAGGGAAGCAGAAATGACCTACAGTAAAGCCCCTGTCACACTGTCCCGAAATTGACACCCGATGGACACACGAATATGGAATTGTGAATTTCGCACGAAGATGGCCCCGAACCACACACGAAGGCAACATTTACATTACATTTAAGACATACAACTGCAATGAAAGTACCAAAAACAATTATGTTACAGTACTATGATACTGTACTGATATCTTCAGACTTTGTTCTTTACTTTATCCGTCGTTATATGTAGAAAATATTACGTTTTCTCCGTAATGTTGTTTCCATAACAACAACAACTTCCTGTCAACTGTCCTTCAAAATAATATATTATATCCTTTTTAGTTTCACAGAACACAAATTGCGTTATTTACATAATATGTTTACATGATTTTGTTGTGCAATAAAACAACCCGATGGACACACGATAAAGGAAATGTTCAAATTCGGCTGTGATCGTAGCAACATCGGGCCATTCGTGAGGGCATCTTAAGCCTTCGTATGACCGCGGGCGGAGTTTCTCAGGCTCCGGCAGCAACTTCGTGAGCGGTGGCAAAATCTTTGGCATGCCAAAAAATTGCCGAAGGACCTTTGCGAAGGTTCATTTTCGTGTTGAATTTATGTGTAAATGTTGCCCTTCGTAAGGCCATCGTGAGGGCATCTTGTTATCATTGGTGCCATCGGGCATTCGCCCCGATCAGAGTGAGGGTGAATGCACCGATGATAACACGAAGATGACACGATTTGACAAGATGCCCTCACGAGTGCCTTACGAAGTTGCCGCTCACGAAGTTGCTGCCGGAGCCTGAGAAACTCCACCGGCGGTCATACGATGGCTTAAGATGCCCTCACGAATGGCCCGATGTTGCTACGATCACAGCCGAATTTGAACATTTCCTTTATCGTGTGTCCATCGGGTGTCAATTTCGGGACAGTGTGACAGGGCCTTAACAGAGCCCGAAAGATGAACACGTTTGGAGATATTTGAGAGTTAGGTGGCAGATAGATGTCATGTCACAAAAGCCTCAAAATATATCATTACATGTGTTGCAGGCATACCCTAGCCACCAAGCCTCCTCAGAAAATGACAAAAAAGTCTCAAAATGTCCGTTCTATAGCTGTTTTGGAGATCTCTCTATCATTTCACATAATCATCAGATAGAGTTGCTAACTCGTTGTGGAGGTGGGGCATTACATCTCAGTTGAGCATTTAGTTAGTTCCTACCAGCAGTATAAAACCTATTCAAATTATTTACTTGAGATAAAGTAGTACCACACTGTACAAATACTAATTTCAAGTAAAAGTACTGCATCAAGGATGGTACTTAAGTAAACGTATTTAATTACGATTAGTCAAATACTTAAAGGGGACCTATCATGCAAAATGCACTTTTGTACGTCTTTTATACATGAATATGTGTCCCCGGTGTTCCAGGGAACTCACCAAGTGTCAGAAAACACAACCCTCTCTCTTTTCCTCCATACCCAAATCTCTAAAAAAGGGGCTGTGACGGATCTGATACAGACTGATCCAGATTTGAACACTGTCCTGACGTCAGTAAAGTGGTGCTACGGCTATTGGTCAATTCTCCACCTATCAGGGGAATGAGAGGTTGGGCCACGGCCGCCCATTGCTGCTCTAAAGCGCTGGAGACGCTGTAGTACATATGTCAGGCCTGTAAGTGGCGCTGTAGTCTGCCACAAAAGCAGCGAAGAAGACTTCCCTTGCATGGTTGCCATGGTTGCCCTTCTGTTTATTCTCCGCTGTGGCTCTTTTTCTCCCTCCCAGAGGCAAGTTTTTGCGCCTCCTGCTTTAAAACAAATGAATAATGACTCTATATAATCATATGTAAGGGATAATGTGCAGCGACGCGGTCATTATGACACCTTCATGCCGATCTAGATCCCTCCGCTTCGCGTCGGGCTCCTGATCAGCCTGTCGGTGTTCTTTTCCCCATAATGACCAAATCGCTGCACATTATCCCGCTTATTACATGGCCATATTCTCAACAAAGTAACGACATGACTCCCAATATTAATTGAAATGCTTTTATGGATTTAGAAAATGATTTTATTGATTAAAAAATAGTTGAATGTATTGATTTAAATTGACATGCATCCGCTAAGAAAAATAGTCCGTTGTTACAGTTTGAACTAACGTAGCAACGGCAGGAACTGCTTCGATAGTGTTTTTGAGGAGCTTTTTGATTACAGATTTAAAAACATCGTTGCTTGCTTTAAAAGTAGCACAATTCATTATGCCAAAGGAACTGGCAACTCCCCTCTCCTGCAGGGGGGCGTGGTCAGTTGCAGCTCACAGAATCAGCCCCCTGCAAAAACAGCGCTGGAAAGAGCAAATAGAGCGAAATGAGGCATGGCTAAAATGCAGGATCTGTTTGGTATTTTGAAAAAAAAACTACATTTATATACTTTATATAGGTATGGCCCTACAATATATGTTTAAAATATAGCAAGATAGGTCCACTTTAAAGTATTCAGCCTTAATGTACTCATTGAAGAAAAAACGTAATATATTTAAAATTCTTTTTTCATATTTTAAAGAAAAGCAGCAAATCTGAACATAACAGTTATTCCCAAGTATTGTGTGTGAAAATCAGAATTTATAAAGTGAATAAATCTGTAAAATAAATGTAGTGGAATAAAAAGTACAAACAGAATGTAGTGTACTGATAGTTCCATAGATTGTGTTTCACACACTCACTGATACTGCTCAATATCCCATTCACAGAGATATTTGTTATGGTATCACAGCGCACACACACACACACACACACACACACACACACACACACACACACACACACACACACACACACACACACACACACACACACACACACACACACACACACACACCACACCCACACACACACACACACACACACACACACACACACACACACACACACACACACACACACACACACACACACACACACACACACACACACACATCATGTGTTGCCCTTCTTTGCATCTGATTGCCTGAATATTGGCCAAGTGTAATAACAAGTGGAAAAATAAAGTTTGAATTTTGTGACAAGATACAGCTCCTGTCCAACGAGGTGCAGAGGCATTCCTCAAAACTTCATGCAAAAACTGTAAACGGGAAAGAAAGAAGTGTTTTTGTGATCAAATATCTCCCAGTACAAATGTGCCTCAAAACCTACTCTCAAAAGATGCTGCTAACTATTTTGCACCTTTGTGTTGCCATAGTAATGTTTTTGGTGAATTTGACTGCAATTAAGCTGGTTTGGATTAGCATATAACCTCAGTTAAATGTGATTAAATAGCACTTGTGCATTGCCTCAGGGTTTGCTTTGCAGCGCAGTTAGGGGTGCATTTTACCCTTTGTGTAAGCTTTAAGGATTTTATTTTTCATGCGGGTTATGGAACTACAATAGCCGTGTAATCCTTTTGTAAATTCTAAATGTTTGTAATCTTTGACTACAGGCTTGACATGCGGAGAGCAGACATCTTGTTAATTTAATTATTTTAGGCAATTTATTTTAAAACAAGAAGGTCTTAAGTATTTACTTTGCTTTAAGACTAAAGTATAATTAAGCATGTTTTAGGCAATACATCAGCCATGTACCAGGTTCATGATCCATGACAAAACAACAAACAGCATTGTTGATGTATTGCCGTGTAGAGCTATTCTGTATGTGTTTAACTATCATAATGAACTTTTAGCTTACATTCTGGACTAGAATACAGGAGATTTTTACTTTTAATGTTACAAGAGAGGAGACTATGAGGCTCACAATGTGTCGACAAATGTAACACTATCTTTGATAATTAGTTTAACTGGGGTTGAAACCCCCCCCAAATCTAATAAGAACAGAGGCCTGTACTACGAAGCTAGTTCAACCTAACCTGGATATGTTTGAGTTAGCCGGTTGGCCTAATCCAAAACATATGCGCTCTCGCTAAACTGTACTACGACGCTGGTTATCAAGTGGATCGCTCAAGCCAGCCGTGTCCTATCTAGTTAGGTGCGCGTTCACATGAAAGGGGTGGTATCTGGAGCATTCGACCAATCACAAACATGGAGAAGCATACTGACAGCGCAGCGTCATACTTCCTGAATGAAAAATGAACTTTAATATTAGTCATATGAAGAAGTTCAACTTTAAACATCCATGACTTAAACACTTTATCCAGGATAAAAGCCACATGCACCACCTGCAAGGTGAATACAGCTGGTAACAGAACAAGTGTTTGAATGCGTACATTAACAGGTTTTATGATATCACTGCCCGCCTAAGACACGAGTGGATCTGACTTTAATTACATTTGACTCGAGTGTTTCGTCAACTTAATGTGTTGCTTAAAATAATACTTCTGCATACAGTATGTGACACTGTGTTACGATTATTGTGTTATGTCACGTTTTGTATGTCTTGGTTTGGGTGTTTTGCTGTTTTCCCTGTCATGTTTTCCTCTTGGTATATTGTCTGGTCCTTTTCCCTGTGTTTTTCCTCCCGTCGTTAGTTTCCCTGGTGTGTCTAGTTGTCTGATTGTGTTCACCTGTGGCCCTTGTGTTTCTCCTCCCCTGCCCGGCTGTTTCTCGTCTTGTGATTACCCCTCCCTGTATTTAGTCTTGTCTCTCCCTGTGTTCAGTGTTGGTTCGTCGTTTGTCTGTGACTGTGTTCACCGGGGAGTGTTCTGGTTTTTGACGTTTAGCCTTGAAATAAAGGATTTTTCAGTGTTATCTGCGTTTGGGTCCTCCTTGCTTCACTTTCCGTAACAGAACGAACCAACCAAGAATGGACCCAGCGGACAGTTTGTACGAGGTGGAGTACAATTTGACATGTTTGAGGAATGACTTTAAATATGCCTCCAGTAGTGAAGAGAGGCAGTCCGTTTTTTCTGCGGCACGCCAGGAGGTAACCTCAAGGCCCTGGTTGAGGGAGTTGCTACCCGAGTGGGTGGAGGACTTTTTTGGCAGCTTTGAGGTCAAACCTGATTCCCGGCCTGCTAGCCCCAGGCATGCTAGCTCCATGTCTCCCAATTCCCAACCTGGCACCATACGCCTTGGTGGGTTCCGCCTGAAGTCAACCCGTGCTTCTGCCCCAGTTCCTGCTCCTGTCCAGGAGTTGTATTCTTATTGTATTCTTATTCTTATACAACAAGTTGTAGGCTTATGGAGGTCCACGGAGTATTCAGGCGGCTGCTAAGAGGAGTCGTCGCAAGGCCAGGCTAGCAGCCCGAGCAGCCATGGTTCCGGCTACAGAACCGGCCCACACAGCCATGGTTCCAGCCCCAGTTCTGGCCCCAGCAGCCATGGTTCCAGACCCAGTTCTGGCCCCAGCGGCCATGGTTCCAGCCCCAGTTCTGGCCCCAGCAGCCATGGTTCCAGACCCAGTTCTGGCCCCAGCTGCCACAGTCCCATCTCAAGTTTCCTCTCGAGTCCCCTCTCCAGTTTCTTCTCAAGTCCCCTCTCCAGTTCCCTCCCGAGTCCCCTCTCCAGTTTCCTCTCAAGTTCCTTCTCAAGTCCCCTCTCCAGTTTCCTCTCAAGTTCCTTCTCGAGTCCCCTCTCGAGTCACCTCTCAAGTCCCTTCTCGAGTCACCTCTCGAGTTCCATCTCTAGTCCCTTCTCGAGTCCCCTCTCGAGTTCCCTCCTCTAGTCCCTCCTCTAGTCCCTCCTCTAGTCCCTCCTCTAGTCCCTCCTCTAGTCCCTCCTCTAGTCTCTCCTCTAGTCCCCTCTCGAGTCTCCTCTCGAGTCCCCTCTCGAGTTCCCCCTTGGTTTCCCTCTCGAGTCTCCTCTCGAGTCTCCTCTCGAGTCCCCTCTCGAGTCACGTCTCAAGTCCCTACCCAAAGTCCTGGTCCGTTGGAGGTTCCGCTAGGGGTCCTGCCAACTCCATGTCCTGTCCCGTTGGAGGCCCCGTCGACTACTCCTCTGCCGGGGGTCCTACCAATCGTATGTCTGTCCCGTTGGAGGTCCCGCCGTCTACTCTCCTGCCGGGGGTCCTGCCAACCCTTTGTCCTGTGCCGTTGGAGGCCCCGCCGACTACTCTCCTGCCGGGGGTCCTGCCAACCCTATGTCCTGTCCCGTTGGAGGTCCCGCCGACTGCTCTCCTGCCGGGGGTCCTGCCAATCCCGTGTCCTGGTCCTCTTCTGTGGGGGATCCTGCCGAGGCCTGTCCCACCAGCTCCGACACCGGGTCCTGCCCGGCCTCCGGCGCTGTCCCGTCAGCGCCTTCCTGCCCGGCCTCCGGAGCTGTCTGGTCTTCGCCCTCGAGCCCGGCCTTCTGAGAGCCGCAGTCTTCACCCTCGATCCCGGCCCCCTGAGAGCCACGGCCTTCGCCCTCGAGCCCGGCCCCCTGACTTTCTCGGCCGCGGCCCTCGCCCTCATGCTCGGCCCCCTGAGTTCGCCCGCGGTGGCCTTCGCCCCTCCATAACCCCCACCTTGGACTCTGTCTTGCCCCCGGGCCGTCCGCCCGAGTCCCCCTTCTCGGCTTCTGCCTTGCCCCCGGGCCGTCCGCCCGAGATCCCTTCCGGGTCCTCCGCGGTGCTCTTGGGTTGTCAGCCCAGACCCGTCCTCCGGACCCCCTCCACCCACCCTGGTGGCCCTAGTTTTTTGGGTAGTCAATCGTTTTGTTGACAAGACAGTAGTGACGGCCATCTTGGTGACGTGTGTTGTTCTGCGAGACCAGAGATGTAGTTCATTGAGCGTTTCACACAAACAAATGTGTTACTTCACAGTTTTACGACACATTTATTTATTTTTTACTTGCAAAATTATCTTTTAAATTGACAAACATCATATGTGTAATTCGTGGCACATTTCAAACGGGATCGAAAGATAATCTTTCTCTCTCCATTGACTTTAATACATAATTTTTTTAGAAATAAGGTCCCATGGAGGTCCACCGGAAGGGGAGGGACTTCGCCACTCTATATGACTTGATCGCTTTAAACTCCGCACACTGAGCTCTGATTGGTCAGCAGGCGGTGCTTTCACTGAGTTGATCTCTTAGGCCCCGGCCACACGAGGACGATAACGGTCGTTACCGTTTTGTGTCATATAGACCATTCGGCCACACTAGGACGACAGAATATGGCACTAAACGACTACGGTAACGATAACGGGTCCCAAGGTGGATAGAACGGCATACGCAACGCTCTGGGGGGTCCAACGGCTCCGTGTGTACGCCCTATACGATCATTTTCTGATAATGATGAGGCAATAGCCCCGCCTCTCCCCACCTCTGCTGCTCACCCCCGCGTCAAAGTAAACTGCACACTGAATTCAGATTATTTATCTTTCTCTCGATATGGACCTAAACGCGAGTGAAGTCTAATCTGACAGGACGGAGACACGCAGCTCTGCTCACCTGCAGCTCCTCCCGCTGTGATGCGGCGGTGAACGGAGCAAAACACACACTTCAAGTCAGATCATCACCCTTAGCTATTTTAATTACCTCTCAAACTACCTAAACTAGTTATAAATATGTTTATTTTTACTGTCGGCCGGGTCACTCATTACTGGATCAGCTGCTGCATGAGACAGACACTGACGCTGTCAGAAGAGAGGGAGGAAAAAGAGAGGCTCCGTGTATTTTATTATTATATTATATAGAGTCGTTATTCATTTGTTTTAAAGTTCAATAAATAACAAAGAAGACCTTTGACCGGCACTTTTATAATTTTGTCCGGAAGATTTAAACTTTAATACACGTTGACTGGCGAAAAACTCTGCCCGGTTCCCTCGGCCCCCACCGCGGACATGACAACCACGCTTCTTCGCTGCTTTTGTGGAGGATGTTACAGCGCCACGTACAGGCTCGGCATATGTACTGCAGCTTCTCCAGCGGTTGGAGCCATAGATGGTTGGAGCTAAACGGAGCTGTCTCGTGTGGACAGAAACTTTCCGGTGTCTATTGCGTGTGGACGGAAGCCTTTTTTACGATTGCGCTTGCGTATGCGTTTTACCGTTATCGTCCTCGTGTGGCCGGGGCCTTAGCCTGCAACCTAACCTGCTCCGGTGCAGGTTAGCCGCTCAGCATAAATTACCATGGAGATCTAGCCTGCTAAAAAGAGAACCAGCATCGTAGGACCGGAAACCCCGAGTTTTCCCTGAAGTTAGCCGGCTAAGCGAAAATCCTGCTTCGTAGTACAGGCCTCAGGACAGAGGTGGTAACTTCACCCTAAACTCAGAATCAGGAGCATCTGTGACACGGGGGAAATAAATACTAGTTGATACCCAGAAGCAATGTCCTCAAGTTTTAGTTTTTTTATATGTAACCTGTAACCCCACAATTTACATCATGCTTAACATTTACAATTTATTTCAGAGCGCATAAACACACTGTTCAATCCATTCCATATATTTATTACATACTCTTTTCTTTTTTTAACACAGAACCTTAAGATGTGGAGAAATCCCTCACCCAGCAGGCCTTTAGTGCCAAGTTAACTAAACAGTTATTGGACGACTGCTATTCAAGGGCGGGGTTAAGCAATTTTATTAGATGTGTGCAAACTCCATTGGATCACAAAGATTGTGTGATTACATGGAAATAATGTTCATTTTGTTAACTAAGCCTAATATGTCCAATGACGAGACAGCACCAACGTCATTAAACACTAAACTGTATCATCACCAGGCAATATTGTGATCGAAATAAAGTTGTAGTTAAAAAACTCCTTATAAGTTTTGGTTTTGGTTGACAAAAGGTAACAATTAAAGTTGTGTTAACTTTTCTAGACTTTGAGTCATCTAAAATTGTACAAAAATATCACAGAGGTATTACTTTAATGTTAAGCTCCCCTGTTCATAATAATCATTCTTATCAATGAAAATACTTTACATGATTCTCCTCTGCAGGCATGATGGATCTGAATGTGCAGACTGCTGTTGCAGTTTTGTGTATCAATGCTGTGTTACATTATATTATTAAAATATATAATATACATACTGATGGTTAAGCAGGAAACGTTATCTTTATAAATGACATGCTTGTTTAATTATTGAAATTGTTTATTCATTTCTTGTTATTCAGAATTATTGACTAGTTATTTCGGCTCCAGTGTGAATTGTGGTCTTTAATATTTGTATGATATTTTATTTATCATGAACTCCATTAGTTTTTGAAGCTTTAGTCTTTGGTTGTTTCAGCCCATGCGTTTTCACATGTTTCTCTTATGTGTGTATAAAATGCTTGCTATTGGTAATAAATTGTAACAGAAGTCCTATTATGAAAAAATGTTTGAAGCGTACTTTTATTACTTTGGAAAACGTGGCTGTTTCCACTGCTTTTTGTAAGAGCCGGTGTGAAGGCAGCTGTTAGCGGGGGTCAGATTCTGAGGGGCTGCAGACAATGATTGTGTTTGTTATCCAGGAATCTGCTGATTATTTTCTAGATTAATTAGTTAGTGGTTTTGTTAAAGAAGATAGACAAATAAACACATTTTGCAAGTTTCTTAGAGCCCAAGTTGAAATATTCCAAATACTAAAAAAGAGACAAAAGCCCATATTATTTGAAAGTGAATCCATGAGGTTTGGCATTTCTCCTTAGAGGGCGATGAATGATTTATCTATCATCAACATTGCTGCTGATTCATTCTCTGACCATAAACAACTTGATGAATACTCTTAGCTCTAATAAAGGCCAGCAGGGGAAACATTGACAAAGAGTGTTTGTTACTGAGGTATTATATTATTTAGGGCTGAAAAAACTACTACAGAAGAGTAAATGACTTATGTGAGAACAGATTCTGAAATATCAGGAATTGCTTTCCCATCTTTTCAGACATTGCTTATGGAATTCATTACAAATGCTGTTGTAAAAGCAATTGATTTTTGGCATTTTATTTACCAATCAATTAATTAAAATAAAATCTGGACTTTCCTTCTCATGATGGTCAAGGCAAGGCAAGGCAATTTTATTTATATGGCACTTTTCAGAACGTGGCGATTCAAAGTGCTTTACAAAATAAACTCAAAAGACATTTAAGAACAAATACAGCATAAATACATTATTAAATGGCATTTAAAAACAGGCATAAAAAGCAAAGATAATGAAAATAAATAAATAAATAAACACGCAGGTACAGAATACATGACTAAAAGGCATACTGTAGTGTGAGTATGAGCAGCTCAATTAAAAGCAGCAAATAGATGCGTTTTTAGTCTGGATTTGAAAATAGGAAGTGTTTCAGCGGACGTGCACGATTTAGGCAGTTTGTTCCAAATTGTTGGGGCATAATAACTAAAAGCTGCTTTTCCATGTTTAGTGGTTATTCTCGTAACAGAGAGCAGACCCCATCCAGAAGACCTGAGACTCCTGGATGCTTCATAGTGATGGAGGAGGTCGTATATATACCTCGGTCCTAAGCCATTTAGGGATTTAAAAACTAGCAGTAGTATTTTTAAATCAATTATTTGGTCGACTGAAGCTCTGTGATTACTTTTAATCGGTCCTTCTTTGCTCCAAAAAAAATGATCTCAGTTTTTTGTTTGTTCAATTGGAGAAAGTTCTGAGTCATCCAGTCAGTGATGTGCTCAATGCACTTGCTCAGTGTTCTAATCGGAGAGTAGTCTCCCGGTGTAATTTTAAAAATAAATCTGGGTGTCGTCTGCATAGATGTGATAGCTTAATCGCTCTTTTTAATAATTTCAGCCAGAGGTAGCATATAAATATTAAAAAGCAAAGGTCCTAAGATGGAGCCTTGAAGAACCCCGCATGACATATTTATCAGGGTTGATTTGTAATTGCCTATTGAGACAAAGTTTGTTCTGTCCTTTAAGTAGGAGCTAAACCAGTTTAGAGCTGTTGCTGAAACTCCCACCCAGTTTCAAGACTGTCTAGCAATATGTTGTGGTCAACAGTATCAAAGGCAGCGCTGAGATCTAATAATACTAACACTGATATTCTGCCACTGTCTGTGTTCAAATGGATGTCATTTAAGACCTTAACAAGAGAAGTCTCAGTGCTGTGGTTAGGTCTAAAGCCCGACTGAAACACATCAAAACAATCAGTTAAAAACATGAAATGACTCAACTGTTGAAAAACAGCTTTTTCAATCAATTTGCTTAAAAAGGGAAGGTTTGATATTGACCTGTAATTATTCATTATGGTTCACTAGGTTATGCTTTTTTAGAAGCGGTTTAATTATTGCAGTTTTCAGGGCCTGTGGAAATACACCTGATTGAAGAGACTTGTTTACTATGTGTAGTATATCTGAGGCCAAGCAATTAAACAGTTTTGAAAAAAATCCTGTCGGGATAATGTCGAGGCTACAGGAGGAGGATTTCAGATGTTGGATAATGTCTTCCAGGTCTTTAGCATTTATCAGACGGAATTGTGACATGGTGTCTGAATTGGCTTTAGGTGGACACAGGGACAGTACATTTGCTGTACCTGATGCAGAGGCATTGACTGCCTGTCTAATTTGCATGATGTTGTCAGTGAAGAAGGAGGCAAAATCATTGCAGGCCCTGGTGGATAGAAATTCTGAGGCTATCGACACTGGGAGGTTTGTTAGTCTGTCGACGGGAGCAAGCAAGGCACGTGAGTTGTTTTTGTTTTTGGTAATGATGTCAGAGAAGAATGATTGTCGTGCCTTTTTTATTTCCTGATTATAGAAACCGAGTTTCTCTTTATATATGTCCAATTGAACCTGGAGATTTGTTTTTCTCCATCTGCGTTCAGCTTTTCTGCACTCAGTTTTTGCTGTTCTCACCAACCCACTCTCTTCAGTCTGCGTACAAATGACACGACTTTACACATTGGAAATGTGTGCAATAGATACGCAGAAGTCCGATTTTGCGTGCACATGATACGCTAACCATTCCCATTGGTTCTGAGGCCGAGTTTTGCGTGCATATGATAAGCCCAACCCGGTATCACGGCAAGACGTGAACATGTGACGATGTACCATGCTGGGAGGCCTGAAGATGCCACGATTGAAATTGTCAATAAAACCAAAATTGGCAGCTCTGCAGGCCGATTGGACCGCCTATGTAGCTGTTTAAAGCTTCTGTACTGTAAGTTGCTTGAAACAATCTTTAGAACCTAAACCACCACAGGAGGCCCTGTTGTTTCAATTCAAATGATCTCATTCCTTTACGTCTCTGTTACATTTAAAACACGTTTTGGCCATTAAGCATTGGGTTATGATTTATTGTAAAGAACAGAGATGGACCCAACGTTAGAAATCAGAACAGCCAATCAGAACAGATAGCTGTCTCCATGATATTTCCTGAGATACCTGTTGTCATGGATAGCTGCCACTAAAGTCAAAGTGTTGTGGTGGCTGTACAGAGGAATGCAGCAGCACATAACAGTGTGCAGAGAAGAGACTGAGGTGTTGTTGAGGTTCAACACGTGACTCAGAACACAGTAATGTTTATGTGAGCCACCGTCATAAAGTATCTGGAATCTGGAGCTAGCGTGTGCAGCCGGCCTGTAGAGATGCCGGTCATTGAGTCAGAGGATGAGAAGAAACCTGATCCCTGCAGAGAGAGGATCGCTCCTGACTCACTGAGTTACAGTAGAGACAGATGAGTGCTGCTACTGATTCATACTGAGGAGCCGCTAAGAAAAGAGCAGGAGAAAGCAGAAAGTAGCCACAGTGTCTGATGACACAGCCCCTCTTCCTTCCTCTGAAGTGATTTTTAATAACGCCTGGACCACCCCGCCCTGCTCAACAATCCTCCACTCACTCAATATGGGATGCCAAGCAAAACCTAAACTCCCCTGGTAGACAGAGAAATGTCTCGCAGCTCCAGAGAGTGTCCTGACGAAGATATGCTGGAAGTGGAAGTTACTCATGATATTCAAGGTCATGATTTCATCGATCTGATTGATTGATTGAAGGCTGCCACCTGAGATTTCAGAGAAAATACTGTGAGAATAATAAAGAAGGATCCGCCTCAAAGCAACCTGAGAGACTGCATGATGTACCGATCAGCTTTATTCACATATCTGGGCATATTTTTTAAGATATGTTTATGCACATTTAGAAATATTGCATTAGACAAAAGCTCTTCTCTTCTTAGAGCCCTTACACAAAAATATAATATTGTAACCCATTGTTGAATACGTTCTGACATTAAAGGTCCCATGTCATGCTTTTCCGGTTATTACCCGTCTCCTTGTGTGTTATGTAGCTTTTTCTGCATGTAAACGGTCTGCAGAGTCAAAACCCTCAAAGTACACCCTGTAGCGAGTAAAACTCTAACACAGAAAATACCTGTCTGTGCTGCCCCAGAACGCCTCGTTGGACATTTTTCTTTTTCTTCCTGGGTACAGTGACGTATTTGGGTATAGTGACGTAACATTACGGCTCCAATCCGCTGACTTAACGTAACGGCTCCGCGGACGTAACTGTCTGTGTGATCACACACACAAACTCCCAGCCAGGCTGCGGGTGTGTGTGTGTGTGTGCTCGGGCTGGTTTCGGGATGGTTTGGGGTTTTGCTGTGTCTCGCTGTCTCGCAGATGGCCACTGGGCTCACAGGGGGGGGGGGGGGCAGGAGCTCCAACAAGCCGTTTAGGAGAGTGAATGTGAGTTTGGAAAATTGCACAATATGGAATTATGATCAGTAGAAATGGCGATGACATGGGACCTTTAAGATAACTGATGATCTGTCTCGGCTGGTAGTGTCTTCCTTGGATATTCCCATAATGTAGACGTGGCTGTGTGTGGACCGATGGTGGTTGGATAGATACAGTTGATCAGTAGTTATGATAGGGAAGAGTATTTATACATGAACACATATTCATAAGAGTGAAGGCCTTTGTGAAGACCATGGTGCATCACATGCTCCTCTGATGGTCCAATGTCCGGTCAACCTACTGACTTTGGTGTTTTCGTGGGCTTAAGTCAAAATGTAAAAACAACATGGATGCTACAAAAGATGTGTTTTATTACTTATCAATCCAAGAATGACTTTTGTTTGTCATGTTTCTACGTAATATGTTCAGACTCAAAGGGGCGGGCAGGTGAAGTTTCCCAGTTGGGAACCCATTTTTGAGATTATTCAAACTCCACATGAATGCAGCACAATAACCGAGTTAACCAAAGTTAAACTACATTATATTATAATGTGTATATCCACCTGTGATTAAGATATGCTCCATAATGTATGGGTTCTGCTCTGTTCACGCTAAGGATGAGGTTAGTTTATTTATATAGTACATTTCAGACACAAAGGTATTCAAAGTGCATTAACAAACAATAATTGGCCAAAATATTATAATTTATATATTTGCTTTTGGTAAATATATATGTAGATATTATACATCATATTTATATGTTATATTCATTATCTGTTTACCAATAGGCTTCACTGGTAGAGTCATAGTTGTTGTCAACAAACACTATTACATTTGAGATCTTATCTGTGCTTATGACTTCTTTGGTGCACTGTTATTACAAATGTATGTACTGATCGTTAGTGCACATAATGAGTGTTGCACTTCTGTTTTATTTCCGTACCTCTGTCCGGGAGCCTTTGCACGCATTAGTTAGCAGCAGGCTAACGAGCAGCAGGATGCTAACAAACCTCTCCTTCATCACCTGTTGTTTTCTCTGCTTTCCTCTCTCTTCTAACTAGTTTATAGACCTGCCCCCTCCTTTCCCCCTGCCTCTCTCTCTGTGTTCTGATCTGAGCCCCCCCCCTCGCAGCGCATTTCTCTGTCTCCCCTCTTTTCTCAAGCCCACTTCTCCTTCTCATTATTTCCTTCAAGTATTCTCCTCTGTGCCATTCTCCTCCCCGGAGCTTTGAATTTTTCTCCTCACTTTCTCTCTCTTTCTTTCCCTCCACGACCACTTACCAAATGAAACCCCTCACCCACTCCAATGCATTCCATCAGGTTCATAAACACACATGTTTTTGGCCAACATGTAGGGACTTCCTCCTTTTTTTCCCTCACATCTCTCCATCTATTCTCTCTGCCTCTGAACAACAACAAGTTGGAAAAATGAAAGTGGGGTGACAACTGCGAGTCCCCTTTCTGCGTCCCCTCCAGGGCCAGTGTGAAGTTTTCAGTTTGATTGAAGGCCTCTTTTCTGTGGTGTGCGGTGTGAAAGCTGTCCTAATTGAATGATAAAGTGCCCCGAGATGGAGTGCAGTGAATAGCCAACAATGGGCAGCCTGTGTTTGGCGGAGGGATTCTGGTTCACATCCAGTTCTACCTCTCTGCACCGAGAGGGGGCCTATTATAACACTCTCTGCTGGACTGGGTCACGTGACGCTGCCCCCGCTCCCTGCTCCTCACCCCAACTCTCCTACCCTACAAAGGGGGAACATGGGAGAAACCTCAGGGAGAGCAACAGAGGAGGGATCCCTCTCCCAGGACGGACAGACGGGCCTCTATAGATATCTGGTAGTTGTTTACCATAGGGAGTGTTGCAGGTTACATTCTGAGAGGTGCAAAAGGGAATATAAATTCACTAAAAACAACCTTAAACACATTTAAAGAGACTAGGCTTAATATAAGATGATTCAAATGGAATCAATGAGGGAATCATGATCCTTTATATCTAGAAAATGAATTATGTGTAAGGGCTTTGCAGAATGCTTTTTATTTTTTTTAACATTCAAAGCTTACGTTTTGAGTGAAGCCCAAATGTCTGTCATCATATTGTATGGCCTCACCAGCTCATCAGCGATTTGATCTTTAATTGTGTAAAATATTAATGTTATATTTTACATATATTTTACAATAATGTTATTTATGTTGCTGGGCTGCTGAATGTCGTCATTAAGATTAAAGGGCAACAATAATATGAAGCAGAATATTTTTTTAGTTATAAGGACATGGGGTGAGTTCTGGAAATGATTACGTCTATCTTTTTTCAATAAACATTTTGACTTTTATGAATGAATTGTCAAAGCTTCAACTATTTGGTGAAGCCCTACAAAGTTAAACAAAGTTACAAGTAAAACTTGACCAGTTTCTTCAAACCCTATCTTGCCAGAAATGTTATCCTGCATCCGGTAAAATAGTCTTTATCTAAATAAATAGAATGTTGGTGGCAGTCGATGGAAGTTATTCAATAGAAGAGTCATATAGCGCTCAAATACAAATATTCATCTCCCTTCATTGTAGATGGCGGCATGGCCACCGAGAAACCAATCAATATGTTTGCCTCATTATAATCCGGTACTTAATCCTACATTTCAGACCCCTGGCCTTGGAAATCTAACCAAAAAAGAAAAGCCACAAATTAAATGAAAGTTTAATTATGTGTGTAAAGATCCCTTTTCTTTAACTGCCAACACCTTTGTGGTCGATGTAGCTCTCTTCACGACACAGACATAGGTCGGTTCTTTAAAACGGGCGTTTCTTTCTTGGAGTTTTCATCCTGTAGCCTCCCCTCTTCCGTTACGCCGTGAGAACTACAACTACATACGTGTCATTCGGTGGAATGACACGTATACATAGCCAAACATATTAGCATATTGTGCTACACATATGAATGAAAATAAGAAAATGAAAACATAAATCAAATACCTCGTTGGCCGCTTGTCGTGAAAGGAGATTAATCTAGTTCCTTTTCTGCATAACTTTGTCACAGACTTCTTGTCACATTAAACTTTGTCACAGACTTCAGCAGAGCTTCAAACAAAGACGTCAACCCACGTTGAGTTGTACAGTGGAACAACAAAACACGCAGTACCAGCACATGAACAAACAATAGTTCCTAGGCACGAGAAACACACACGCATATCGGTTTAACATGTAAAACAAGTCATTAAGTCATGCTATATTTAACGATTATAAAATAATATGAAATAAAGTATTTATTTATCTAATTGAACTATGACATTAATTGTGTTATTCTTTTTAATTAAGACAACTTTATGTCATTTACAGTTGATATATCATGAATTACGGACAATTCACAAAAAATGTAATCTTGAAAGAAATGTCCAGGATGCACAGCCTTTGCTCCTTCTTATGTTATAACAGGTAGAAATAGATATACAGAGAAAAATGTTGAAAGTCAACAGATAGTAGTTTTTGTATGTATAATATTTGTGGTAGGTTGCGTTATTAAATATGTTTGGTGGCTCCAGACAAACTGTATTTGGTGACATGGGGAAAAATGTCTCTTCAGATAGTAAACGCTGCTGCGCACGGATGCTGTGCAATCTGTTAACTATTTTACCCTCCAACTGAAACCTAAACCTTTCTCAGAGGAAGGCAGGGGTCCTTACATTCCCCCGCACACACACACACGCACACGCACACACACACACACACCACACACACACACACACACACACACACACACACACACACACACACACACACACACACACACACACACACACACACACACACACACACACCCACACACACACACACACACACACACACGCGCCCAGACTTTTAAAGTGTTGGAGAGGTAGTGAGGTGGAAGACCACCCTCTGGCATCACAGTCATTCAAATGAGTGTGTTTTTTATCTCTGGGGCTGGAAGAAAGGAGAAGGAAAGTGCTGTGTGTTAAAATGTGTTAATTAATAACTCCTGAGCCCAACACTCTTTCTGCACACACTCCCGGACAACCCCCCCCAAACTTTAATGTTAACCAATGTGATTCAGAATAACATTTTGATGTATACTTAAGAAAGTTTAACTTTTGAAATGGCGTCCGATTTCAGATCAGACTGAGCCAAATCATCAGGTTCCTTGAGGAAAGCTATAGGGACAGACGTTAGTTTTTAGTGCTCAACTATTTTGGCCACAAATTTGTTTTCACCAATTGGATATTCTCTGCCGAGCCATCACGAGTCAAAGAGAAGTCAGCAACATAAATACTCTTCAAGGCTCTAGTGCGACCCTAACGTAACACAATCATAATCACAATGTCAGTATGAACCGGATCAATGCATCCTGAGGCAGAGTCCTGCACGGGTCTGATTTTCAAGACCCGCTCCCGCCCCGCACCCGCGACGTGCAATACCGAACCCGCCCCGCTACCCGCACATATTGCCAATTAGTTCCGCAACCCGACCCGAACCCGCATAGCCTATATATGAGCAGTGAAAACGTGCAATTATTAACACACGCAGTTGCATATATTTGTCTCAAAAAGCGTGGGATGTTGGTTATTTCCTCCATCTAGGATGACACCAAAAGCCTCCCAGACGTTGGATTTCGCTCTTGAGGAAGTGTTATTGAAAATGCTGTATTCTCCGCTGGAGAGCTTCACCTCAGCCATTTCGAATGTGGCGCGCTCATAAGCAGATTGATGCGCTGCAGAGGTTATGATTATGCGCGGTCCCGCGGGGGAGAGGTCTGAAGATTTAAACATTAAACTAAATTATTATTATTTAAATACATTTATTATGCAATACCCGTGACCCGACCCGCATCATCTTTGTTTTACCCAGATCGGGTACCCACGGGTACCCGACCCGATGCAGGACTCTGTCCTGAGGCCAAACAGTTAGTCCATTAATCAGTTCAAATGAACCAGCCACAGTCTTTCTTTTTTGCTAACCCGGGCTCTGGGAAATTACATATTTAAATCATTTCTGTCACTTTATAGAAAACATTTAATAAATCAAGACCACAACTGAAAGATGAGTTGATAATGAAAAGAATCACATGATGCTGCCTGTACAGTTCTTTACCAATGTGTACCGTAATCTTCTCGGGGTCCACACTGACCCTGTGATGATTCACCTGCTGTTTGTCTGACACGGCATGCTGTAGAGAGGAGGAAGGGATGCGGTGTGAATAAGATGGAACCAGGCCTCTGAATCTCCTCTGGGTTTTGTTGGGAGTACTCTAGCAGTGGTGTGAAGTAACTAAGTAGATTTACTCAGGGACTTTATTGAGTATTTCAAATGTATCCTATTTTGTACTTCTACTCCACTACAATTCAGGGGTTCATGGTGTACTTTTACCAGAATACATTTATATTTAATACCTTCAGTTACTTTACAGATGTGGATGAATGATGTGAAATATAATCAAGTCTTAAATCAGACTTTAGTTCCACCTGGAGTAAATTCACAAGCTACCCTGCAGTATACAAAGTCATTCATATCAACGTTTTGATGCAGGGCTGTAAACTATCTCAGTACTTCTTCCACCTCTGGTGATTTATTCTCTGTGATTCATAAACTGCTATTTGAACCAAGTACCTCCGACATGTCCATCTGAACATCAGCCCGCCCCCCCCCCCCCTCTTTCACTGCTCCCCTGTCGTTCTTGTTATGTTGTTATGTTCTCCTCCCCCCCTGCTGTCATCTGCCTGACGCTGCCTGCAGCGTCCGATTCTCAGAACGTGATCAAGTTTCAAAAATATCCAAGGAATGCAAGCAGCCCACTGCCCATTTTTCAAGGCCCTGTTTATGCAAGAATGTTATTTTTACAAGTTTATACCCTTAGCCCCACCCCTCTTTCTGCAACCCCCCCTACACACTACTTTCCTTCTTTCCCTTCCATTACCCCAAACATTGTTTAAAAATACACATGGAGAGTGTGTGGGGAGTGGGGGGGGGGCATACAAAAAACAAAACAGTGGAAAATTAGCTGTGGTCCTGTGTCCTGGATCCTGAGTCATGTGTCCTGAGTCCTGAGTCATGTGTCCTGGATCCTGCATCCTGAGTCCTGAATCCTGAGTCCTGGATCCTGAGTCCTGGATCCTGAGTCATGTGTCCTGAGTCCTGGATCCTGAGTCATGTGTCCTGGATCCTGTATCCTGAGTCCTGAATCCTGAGTCCTGGATCCTGAGTCCTGGATCCTGAGTCCTGGATCCTGAGTCCTGGATCCTGTGTCCTGGATCCTGAGTCCTGGATCCTGAGTCCTGGATCCTGAGTCCTGGATCCTGAGTCCTGGATCCTGAGTCCTGGATCCTGTGTCCTGGATCCTCTATCCTGAGTTCTGGATTTGAGTCCTGGACTTCGCGTCGTGGCTGAACCTGTCTCTGCGGTCCTGCCTGACTCTCATCATACTACTTCTCTGATGGCTCCCACAAGATTGTTGATATCCTCGTGGATTCATCTTCCTATTATACACACATGCATTTCCAAACATTTGGACTACCTATGTTGTAAATGTATTATCTTTTCAATTTACACACGGCATCTATTGCACGTCTGTCCGTCCTGGGAGAGGGATCCCTCCTCTGTTGCTCTCCCTGAGGTTTCTCCCATGTTCCCCTTTAAACTGTGGGTTTTCTTCGGAAGTTTTTCCTTGTACGATGTGAGGGTCTAAGGACAGAGGGTCTAAGGACAGAAGGTCTAAGGACAGAGGGTGTCGTATTGTCATACTGATATTCTGTACACACTGTGAAGTCCACTGAGACAAATTTGTGATATTGGGCTGTATAAATAAACATTGATTGATTGATTGATTGGCCATATTGAGAGGGAAAGAGGAAAAGTAGAAAAGGCTATGGATTGTATTGAAACCTGTAGACTTCTGTAAACAAAAGCCCGTTAACAATGCCTGTTGTTTTAGGCTGAGCTGACGTTGCCAAACTTAGAGATTGTTTGTTGCTGACCCCATCTGAATGACAGTGAGCCGGGGGGGGGGAAACAAAAGTGTCTGAGTCACAGTGGCTGCTAACACAGGCTGCGTGTTTCCATCAGTGTGTGTGTGTATTATTATATTATACAAACACATTTTTTGCTAGATAACTTGTAAAGAATAGTGCAGTATGATGTATTCTTTACAGTCATTTGATTTTTCAATTTGATTTTAGAATATTGCAAAAAATCAAATCTTTGGCAAGCAAACATTGATCAGAATCAGAATTCCTTTATTTGTGTCGCAGCTGGGACATTTACAGCTTTACAGCAAAAGTGACATTGCAGATAAAAGCAAAGCAAAAAATGAAGTAGCTAACATTTTAAATATAGAGAACACATAATAAAGACAAAGAAGGACTCATACATGTCTAAAAGAACGAGTAGCAGCATTTAAATAGCTGAAGTGAACATATTTAGGTTTGAGATATTGTAAAAATTATGTTTTGCACGTAAAAATGATTATGGTTATTGCACAGTAGAATTGCCAGAAAAAAGTGTAAAATGGACCTTTATTAATCCCGTGGGGAAATTCAGTAGTTCAAACAGCAACAGGGTGAGAGTGAAAAACAGGACAGCACAGATTCACACAGATTAATAAAATCAAAAATAAGATGAGCGATAAAAATAATAATAATGAGAAACTATGAAATAAGAAATGAATAAAACTAAAATATAATTATCATATCATATATTATAATGTATTGTATCATTAAGTAATATCATACATTAACCCCATTATAGCAGATGCCACATTGAATGGATGAACACATTTATGCATCAATAATTACAACAGAGTATTTCTAAATACAAGTTGTAAAAATACTTATATGTATTTAATATTAACCGTTTGGAGTCGACCGTCACGCCGGCGTGATCAGATCACATGACCTGTGCCGCATAAAAACAACAGTCCAGACAACATTGCCGTGTGTTTCTGTCGAAAGTACTGGCTTGAAACTATATCCCAGTCTTTGTTTCATGCAAAAAGACCCAGTAAACACGGAGATACGATGATATAAAGTTAATACATTTCAAAAGTATGAAAAATGGAAGCACATATTTGAATATCTTCGCCGTATTTTATCATTTTACGAAACGGAAAATACTGGAAACTGTAGATTCTGCTCAACAGGATGTATATGTGTATTTCTGTCGAAAGTACTGGCTTGAAACTATATGCCAGTCTTTGTTTCATGCAAAAAGACCCAATAAACAGACACAAATAAACACGGACATACGATGATATAAAGTTAATACAGATATATTTCAGAAGTATGAATAATGGAAGCACATATTTTAATATCTTCGCTGTATTTGATAATTTTACGAAACGGAAAATACTGGAAACTGTAGATTCTGCTCAACAGGATGTATTTACCAGGGAGGGGGTGAGGTAATCAGGTAAACGGAGTGATACGAAACGAGACGAAAAGAGACGAAGAGGGACGGCGGGAACCGAAGAGAGACGGCGGGAAATGAGAGAGACGAAGATATACGAAGACAGGCGGCGGGAGACGAAGAGAGACGAAGAGAGACGGCGGGAGACTGGATTGAAGTAAAGTGACAGACAAACATTGAGAATTTAGATATAGTTAGATAGATTTAGAGTTTTGAAGATTCAACTATGATGAAGAGAACTGTGAACGTGAGTCAAGCTTTAAGCTTGTTTTTTGACATGGAGGAGGAGGAACCTGTGATGTTGCCCTCTGTGTCGTAGTTGACAGAAACCGCTTTGAAGCGTGGCACAGATAAAGACAGAACAGACTGATTTTTGTACATAATGTGTATATATATATATTTGTATTATATTTATAATAACACTTTTGCCTTATCAGAATGAAATCCCATGCTACCTCAATCAAACTTTCACATTATCATAGTGACATCCCATGTATATATTTCCAGCTTTTAAATGGTTTCGTTGTGTATGTTTGTGTTACATATGAAAAATAATATCATTTTCAAAATCTGTTTTTACTTTTTTTTTTGTGATTTTGGGTCCAAAATGTTCATATAGTAGAAGATCACTGCTCTAAACAAAGTCAAAAATCCTACATCCAAACGAAATAAATATAATTAATTATGATGAATACGTTAAGTCTTGTTCATTGTTTTTCACTTTTATTAAATGTTTGATATTTCCGGTGGAAATGGTGGACTATCGGACATTCAAAATGCAGCATATTTTCACTCTTACACACATATATTCTCCTTTTACATACATCTTCACTCTTACACACATATATTCTCCTTTTACATACATCTTCACTCTTACACACATATATTCTCCTTTTACATACATCTTCACTCTACACACATATATTCTCCTTTTACATACATACATTTTCACTCTCACACACGTATATATTTACACTCACACATTCATACATTTTGCTCTCATATTATCATATTTCAATGCACACATTCATATATTGTCACTCACACATTCATGCATTTTGTTCTCATATTCATATAATTTAATGCTCATATTTATACATTTTGCTCTCATGCGAAATCTACTAAAACAAAGTATGTCATGGTAGTGGTCAGCTGTTAAACACAAAAGTGTATCTTAAGGGCTGTAAATATAATAAGCCTGTTATCAATTTTAGACACAGGCTTATTATATTTACAGCCCTTAATAACATTCATTTTCTGGACTCAATGTGTGTCTTGGCCGTTTTCTTTGTTCCAAGCAAACGAGTGCTTTTTGTTTTGAAATCACTTCCGCGAGTTTCGCGGGCCTCCCCCCTCGCTCCACTGCATTAGACCATTTAGTAAGGTAACAAGCAAAAGGGCAAAAACGCCTCTCAGACGCTCTTCCGTTTACTTGTTTAATAAAGAAAAACAAATGGTCCGTAGATACACGGACTCATATAGCCTATGTATGTATACTGTAAGGAGAATGTATGTGCGTGAGAGGACCAGTATGAATTACGGCATAGAAATATGCAAACACAAACCTACAGACTGGGGGATGGGAGATCACAGGAGTGGGGGGAGTGGGGGGAGTGGGGGGGGGGGAGAGCTGTGGAATGTGACCCTTGGGAGAATTCCTCCACACATTCCGATGGCCAATTCGTTTTAAACAAAGAGTTCGCAGGACAGCATAGGCAACATGGGGGGTGGGGGCTGGTGAACGGTCTGGTCAATGTTTGTAAACACAATCCCCAGGATGTGTCCTAATCAGGAGCCGGGTAAATGAGAGACTGAGGAGCCCCCGAAAAACAGATCCCGAAATAGCTCGTCCTGGTTTCCGCAGCAGATAGGCCTACAGTATGGTGTCTGTTATGTCAGTTATTTTAAATAAAACGTTGAAAACTGAACTTGAAAATGGTTTCCTCTTTTTATTTTATTAATCATTTTTGGGACGGGGAGACGTGTGTGATTAAAAATTAATTTGCAGAAATGTAAAGTGATCTAACTAAGTTCTATTCATATTCTTGACGGGAAGAGCAGTGTAAATGGGGGGCCATATGCATTTGAAAAGCAATATAAATCACACAGTTATTATACAATAGGCTATAAAAGCACCATCAATAACCATTACCTTTATCCAATTCAAACTTTGGACGGGAAAAAAGGAAGGTGTACATGGTTGGGCTATACTGTAGGCCCAGGGGCGGCGGGTGCTGTAGGCTAGGGAAGGCTAAGCCTTCCCAAATATTTGTGTGACTGCATCCTGGTAAAATAAAAATATAATGTCTTTGACATTAGCGCTGCTATGCAGCCACCTGTGCCCTGTACCACGAAGCCAGTTCAACAGACCCTGGATATGCTTGAGTTATCTTAACTAACCCTAACAAACGCGATCTCGCTAAACGGTCCTACGGCGCTGGTTATCAACTCGGTAAATCAAGCCAGGGTTTCTCTCTCCAGCTGAGAACGCGTTCACGTGAAAGGGGCGGGGTTAGCTACATTTGACCAATCACAAACAGGGACAAGTGTGCTGACTGCGCAACATCATACTTCATTAATGAAAAGTAAACTAATATTAGACCAAATATGAACTTTAAACATCCATGATGACTTAAACATATAATCCAGGATACAAGCCACATAGTTGCACCTGCAAGGAGAATACAGAACAACTCGTTAAAAAATAAACTACCGAGTGTTTGAAAGCGTACAACAGTTTTATGATACTGCCCCCATCTAAAACACGAGGGGATCTGACTTTATTACATTTGAGTTGAGTGTTTCGTCAACTTAATGTGTTGCTTAAAATAATACGTCTGCATACAGTATATGTGACAATGTAACTAAGTGTTGCACGGCCAGATACGGCTCGAGAAGCTGACTCAGATAAGGAAATATTGTGATATCGATGTGAGATCGATGATCTGATTGATGATGTGATGTCAGTGTGATATGAATGATAAGTGTGACACGTCGGCGTCTTCTCTGCATACGGCAGTTTAAACTGCATTTCCTTTTTTCCTGTAATATGACTGATAGATTTAAACTCCGCACACTGAGCTCTGATCGGTCAGCAGGTGGTGCTTTCACTGAGTTGATCTCTTTTCTATAGACGCCGGAGGCGGGCAGCGTAAAATGAAAAAAAAGTTATTTAGCCTTCCCAAACCTGAGCCTCACGCGCCGCCTATGTGTAGGCCTACTGTATACATACAAAGGCCATTCAAGCTAGAGTTCTTCTGGAAATGTTCACATCAGGCACCTTCAAGTTAAACAATACTAAACAATGAACACAGTAGGCCTAAATTATGTGGATTAAACCACATTTATTTCGTTAAAAATAAACGAAATATGATTTTGTTTGAATGATTAAATGTAGGGTGAATTACCCTAATGTGGGACATTTTTGCATTTCAGACTTCGGGAATATATTGCGATATGAAGCCGATACAATAATCAAAATCCAGTACCATTCCGAAATCCCCAGTAATATTATACACTAATAATACAGTAAACTATTAACACTGTACATATTATTGTTTGCCCGTGGGATTAGGATGATCAGTAGTGAGACCCGTGCTGCATTTTCCTCCGGTCGGATGTGATATAAAAACAAAGCGATTATTTTTGTTGTTGTAAACTCACGTGGATTAAATTTAGTGCATTCATTTCAACTCGCGAACATATGATACATTAAATGATCGTGAGGATGATGATTGAAAATCGTTTGTTTGAGCCTGGATGCATTTCCTGATGAAAAAACAAACATGGATTAAACAACATTATTTTGTTAAATAAAAACATGGTGATGTTTAGTAAATGATTACATGTCTCTTATTTAGCACAGAATATGATCCTATCCGTGACATATGGATCTTAACAAATATCCGCTATATCAGATACCTGTAGATCAGCTGTTTATTTCACATGAGTTCCAGTGTGGCAGCTTTTTAATCACGGCTCCCCCTGGTGGATCCATGATCCATTGCAGCTGGTTTCATTATAATTAAATGTATTTATCAAGGGGGCGTTTCAAGTCCTGCAGGGGGGGTTTTCCTTTTCAGCAGGGCCCACCCCGTGCCGATCACGGACCCGCACGGGTAGGCGTCTGAAATGGAGGCTTCATCTGTATATTGCACATTCTAATTCCTAAATGCCTAAATGCAATCACCAGAAGTTAAAGAGCTAACGTTACACTTTTAAGAACTGCAGCTCCATCACATGACTGCACTGCTAAGCTAAAGGCGGCTAATGTTTGTCATGATGACATTTACACTCACGGAGTGTAAACAATAAGTAAAAAGCTAACATTAGGCTATAAAGTATAAACAATCGAGAACCATGGTCGCATAGCTGCTCATCACCACTGCTAAGCTAAAGGCTAAAGGACACATAGAAGCTTCAGCATTCACCAGTGGGGTTTTTACTAACGTATTATAGTTTGAAAACAAAAATAATTCTTATAAGCTTGAGAAAACAAGTAAAACAAAGGAAAGGGAGCTGTATACCATACAAAAAACGCAATCAGTTAATATTTACATTTCAATAGAAATATAAACATTTGTAGATGATCTACATATATCTATGTAGAATCTACTATATAAAATATATAGAAAAAGTTAGTCGTGAGTTGATATATTTCAGTCCATTTGAACATAAAGTATATAAACATATATTTACAGCGTTCTTTTTATTTGCTATCATTACCTTTCAAATATAGACTAATAATACAACTTTAAATCAACAAATGTGAACTCATCAAATGTAAAACATTATGTATTTTGTCAAGAAATTACACATAGTTGTATTAGTTGAAAGCAATAATATTAAGTTTAAATACAAAATATTAGGTTCAACTTAATATGATTGCTTTCAACGATCATTATTGCTAACCTAATACAATTATGTGTAATTTGTGGACAAAAAACATTCAATTAAAGTAAACTTTTTTTCTGAGTGGATCTGCATAATGAGAACTGTGACTCTAGACTCAATATTTGAATATTCAATACAATAATATGGTGTGTGTATGGATGTGTGTCTGGGTGTATATATATGTGTGTGTGTGTGTGTGTGTGTGTGTGTGTGTGTGTGTGTGTGTGTGGTGTGTGTGTGTGTGTGTGTGTGTGTAATGCACACATGTCGGAGAGAGAAAGAGGGGGGGGGGGGGGGGGGCGGGTTGGCGTGACGCCCGCTGGCACCGTGCCCACATCTCCGGCTGCTGTGGAGCTCCGTGTCACGGCCAGGACTCCCTGCCAGAAGGGCTTCCCCAGAACCACACACACACACACACACACGCACACACACACGCACACGCACACACTAACACACACACACACACACACACACACACACACACACACACACACACACACACCACACACACACACCACACACACACACACACACACACACACACACACGTTTGCCTAGTGTTAATGTAACATCGTTGATCTCATCTGCTTTATACATTTTCTGAAATACTTAGAGCTTACTGTAGTACTTGAGAATACCTCTACAAAAATATTTCAGTGAGAATTATTTTAATTGTATTTCTTTTTTGAACCCTTTACATTAATCTTACAGTTATTACTTCATTTACTCTTGTGATTTTAACATGAACATGAGACATGAACAATATGATCATTGTAACTGGATAAACAATAACAATATTTTATTTAAGAATGAAATGAGCCTCCTTACAGTCAATGTTGCTATAACCACTTCAGCCTAAAGTGAAGGTCGTCAGTTCACATTAATGTTCACACTGACACAGATAACTTCACAGACTGAAACCCTGACCTGTGACCTGATGTCTTTTACTTATGTTTGTAAAAAGACATCAGGTCACAGGTAATGGTTTGGATATTTACGTGAAAAGCTGGGTAGCTCCTCAACCCCACAAGAAGGATAGAAGAAGGAAATGATGCTTTAAATATCTCTGTTTGCGCTCACAACTAAACTTTAACAGGGGATGAATTTGCGATCAGGTGTAACGGTGGAAAAAAACAACTTTACCAAGCAAGAAACGGACGAACAAACAATTCACGTTACCCCGTCCCCACAATGGCGGAAGTAGGAGAAATAAAACATCTGATGCTCAAAATGAAGGAAGCAATATCGAAAGAGATCAAAGACTTCAGAATGGATTTCAACACATTTCGAGCGGATAAGGACATAAAGAAAATGATGCAAATGACAACAGAACTACGCACCGATCAAACAAAAACGAGCGACAGAGTGGATCAGGTGGAGCTTCGTGTCGGTGAGATGCATGACACAGAAATACTTCACCAACAATCAATTAAATATCTGGTAAATAAAATCTCAGAGATGGAAGAACGCAATGACTACGCAAAAGAATGCGCGTATATTCAACATACCAGAGAGAAGTGAAGGAAAACAAATGTCTACTTTCCTGAAGAAACTATTCAACGATGTGCTTAAAATACCGGGAGATTTTAACATCACCAGAGCGCACCGATTATCGTTGCTTTCCTAAACTTTGAGACCAAGAAGCAAATACTAAAGGCTGCATGGGGAAAGAAGAAGTAATTTATAGCGGTATGCAAATCTTCTTTGATCATGACTTCACCTTTAAAGTAAGACAACAAAGAGCCTTGTACAGACCTATCAGAAACCAACTGTCAGACCAAAATATCAAATCGCACATCTTGGCCCCGGCAAAATTGAACGTTTTCAGCGAAGATGGGACCACACAGACATATGGGAATCCAAAAGCTGCGGGGAAGGCTCTCGTAGAACGGGGTCTGGTGTGCCCCCACCGCGTGACCAAGATACCCGGAGCATGGAAGGGGACACCGGGCAGCGACAACGATGGGAAGTGGATAATAAACAGGGCTGCACATAACTGGTGCGCAGGTGCGCATGCGCACCTCCGCCAAAAAAAAGAGCACCGGGTCATTTGAAACAAAGCGCATTTGCGTACCAAACATTGAGAATGGAGAGAGAAAAGAGAAAATAGAGGAGAGATGAGAGGATGAGAGAGAGATAGAGAGAGAAGAGAGAGAAGATATTTGCGAGTTGCATATGAACCATGATATGAACTCAGGGCCGGCCCGTAGCACTGGCTAGATGTTCGCCTAGGGCGCCAGATCTGGGGAGGCGCTGCGCTGGCCAGTTCTGGGAGGGAAAAAAAACATTTTGACCGTTGGGGCTCATCCTAATTTTCGGCCTTGATGTAACAATATTCACAATTAAGTAAATGTAACACCCTTTTCACCCCGGTTCCACCTTTCATTTGCCCTGTACGATGGAAGCTGTAAGTGATGAAAATGGGGGATGGTTGGCTTATCTGGCGCCCGCAGCTCACAGACAAAATGCGAGGGTAGAGAGGGAGGGTGGTACCAGCGCTGTTGTTATTATAATCTGGTGCCGTGCTAGCTGCTCTAACGGAGATAAGAAGATGTTTCTACAAATAATGTGGAGGGAGAGTCCTTTCCAGTCAGACTGAGAGGCTGATAAGTTAACTACAGCTCAGTGAGGTAAAGGACTCTTAGGTCTAAATTCAAACGGTTTGGTCACAATTTATGTAAACACATATTTCCAAGGCACTCCTTTGTAATTATTGGGATAAACAGGTTTTAAATCATTCCAATGTATACTATAGGACAATAACCAAAAATATCCTTTAAAACTGGAGATTAAAAAAAAAAGCATAAATAAATAAATGTTAAGGTAAAATAAGATATGAATGAACAACACAAATAAAATAAGTTACATTCATTTGTTATTGGCTATGGTAGGCTATTGGTTATGTTCACATACTTATTTGATTACATCCACTTGTCTAAGATGACAACAGAGACTTTTGACCCAACCCAGCTGTTGACTTGTGGATGCAAGCAGCTAATCGCAGACTCAACCAGAGAGAAAGAAGTAGGGCCTACATCATCAGCTACCATGTCTGGCAGAGAGGAAGACAGAGAGGAGAACAGTCAGGAGGGTAGTGATGACAGCTTGTAGGATTACTGGTCGTGCTAATGTTGTCTTGTGTTCACCTCTGCATGTGTGTTCTGTGTTCACCTCTGCATGTGTGTTCAGTGCCGTGGTCTGGCAAATAAAGTCAAGACCCCCTCAAAAGTTACGGTTTATTTCATTTTAAGGATGAGCACCAAGCAACATCTCCAGGTGCTCCTTTGAGAACCAGGGCAAAAAAGTTATGTGCACCCCTGATAATAAACAACGGAGCAGTCGGAGCATTATTGAACTGGTACAGGAGGCAGAGAAGAACTTTGGCATATGTGAGTGAAAACAGTATGCAGATCACGGTTTGAAACAGGTATCTTGTTTCAGAACTGTGGTTAGTCTTTCTCTCATGTAGCCTACTTATGTTAATTAAGGATAACCGTATGAGCCTGGTTAGAGGCTTTATTTATGTCCCCCTTATTAGACAAGAAACCTTTACGGCATGGAATGTTTGTTTTTGTTTTGTGCGTAATTTTCGGATTGTTCTCTTGGTTTAAGCCCATCTTCTTCAATATATATATTATATATGTGTAGAAAGTACATTGCAAGGGGTTGTGACCGCATTAATGCCAATTAACTCCATGGCAAATCAAATACAGGCATGTTATATTGTTTTTGTGATTTATGTGTACGTCAGTAGGTTGTTATATGTTTTTTAGGTTTACAGTTGGGTCCTTATCAAGTATTTAAAGAAGGTTGACGCAGTTATATCACTCATTTTAGATGATACATGATATGTACTAGTATTACGATTGCAACTTATAACTGTAACGGCATAGCTAATATCTCTAAAAGAAATGTGTTTAAGTTTTTACTTGGTTGAAAGATAAAAACAATATTACAATTCAGCAGGAAACACATTCTCATTTGGAAAACGAGTTGAAATGGAAATCAGAATGGGGTGGAGATATTTATTTCAGTCATGGCACTACTAATAGTAGGGGTGTTATGATTCTGTTTAAAAAAGAAATTCAACACTTAGTTCATACTGTACAAACTGATGAGGATGGAAGGTGGATTTGACTTGCACGTACATATCATTAATATCTATGGGCCAAATGATGATAATCCAAACTTTTTTGAGGAGATCCATAAAGTTATCTCATCTAAAAAATAACCTATATTATAGTTGGAGATTTCAATACGGTGTTAAACATAAGCAAGGTTCGTACAGGTACTCATTCTTTTAATAATCACCCCAGGCCTTAAATGAAATCCAAACAACTCAAGGCATCCTTAGATTTAGTGGATATATGGAGACAAAAAACAAATCCAAATTCAAGCAGGTACACATGGCGCAGGGGACAACGAGCTAGTCGCATCGAATACTTCCTCATCACCTTTTCCCTGGTTCACAAAGTATTAAAATGTAGTGTTGGTGAGCGATTAAGATCTGACCATGCCATAGTAACACTGCAAGTTATTACAGCAGAATATCCCCGAGGGGGGGGGGATTGGAAATTCAACCTATCACTTTTAAATGATACAGATTTTAATGAAAAAACTAAAGAACTAATCAAAGATTTTTTTCAAATGAATAATAATTCATGGGACCCCTCACAACGTCTGGGAAGCCTTTAAGTGTGTTTTTAGAGGACACGCTGTTAAGATGGGGTCATGGAAACTAAAACAATATTTGATAAAGGAGGAGAGACTCATAGGAGGTGAATGAATTGACTAAAACGTTGGATGAAAAGCAATTGTTACGTATAGAAACAACTTATTTGATCAAAAATAAAACAACTAGAACTGGAACATGTATACTCTGAGCGTGTAAATGGTATCATTTATAGATCCCGTGCCACATGGATGGGAAAAGTGTAAGGCTCACTTTTTAAGAATCAACCAAAGAAATTCTGCCAAAAAACCATGAGCTTGTATACGCCAATGGTACTTTACTCACATCTCCACAGGAAATATTAGCTGGAGAGGTGGATTATTTTAAAGCTTATATGCTCTGGCTCCAGAGTCTCCTGTAGGATCCAATATTGAGTTATTTGTTCAAAGAATGATGATCAGATACTGTCAGTAGATCAGAAACTAAGTTGTGAGGCAAAACATTTTAGAAGAAGAGTTACTGGATGCTATGAATTCCTTGGCTCCTGGTAAATCACCAGGGATTGACGGTTATACCTGTTGAGGTTTATAAAATCTTCTACACAGGAATGAGAGAACCTCTATTGGCATCCTTTAACTACTCCCTTTACACAAGGAATATGATCAGATACACGGAAAGAGGGCATCATCACATTGTTGCTGAAGCAAGACTCAGAGGGGCATTACAAGAGTCCTGTTTATATGAAGCTTTGGAGACCAATGACACTACTTTGCTGCGATACCCGCATTCTGTCCAAATGTGTTGCACGGAGAATCAAAATAGTAATTGGGAATATAATAAAACACGATCAAACAGCTTTATAAAAGGGTTAGGAGATAATATTCGCCACCTTCTTGATATGATAGATAATCACGAAGAGGATGGAAAACCAGGACTTTTAGTTATTGCTGACTTTGAAAAAGCCTTTGATACAATTCATGTATAACAGGCTTAAGATCAAATGGTATTGACACAAAAGTAACATTATATGCAGATGATGCAACTTTCTTTCTACAGCCTGAAAAAACTTAATTAGATGCCCTCATAGTTGATTTAAATCACTTTTCAAATTAGCTGGGCTAAGGCCTAATTTTGATAAATGCTGTATTATGAGAATATGAACATTAAGAGGCACAGATTTCGAGCTACAATGCTCAGCTCCAGTCAAATGGTGTAATGGTTCAGTGGATGTTCTGGGAATTCATATTCCAGACAATCTCAAAGTTCTAGTTAAGGTACATTTTGAGCGAAAAATGCAGAAAACTGAGAAAATAATACAACCTTGGAAAGAGAAAACTCTCATTACAGGGAAAGATTACATGAATGAATGCTCTTGTGATTCCCCAGTTTGTGTATCTCTTAATTGCACTTCCCTCCCCAGAGGCGTCCTTTTTTAAAAGCTTTGAACAACGAATGTTTAAGTTGATTTGGAATGTAGTGTAGTGTAGTATAGGTTAACTATACTACACTCCTACAGCCCAAATGACCTCCCCCACCTGAACCACCGTGCGTGTTAGGCGGCCTAGTCTCTAGAGGTGTGGAAACTAATAGTTTCTAAGATGCATCACGATGCGGATGTGGACGATTCTGCATCGTTGCAGTGACAGAACATAATGGATTATAGCGTAACGTTGCTTCTTGATGACAAAATGAAGTCTTGGGTGCAGAGTATGAACATATTGCTATATTCAGACAATAAATACTTGTGTAAAGTTTGTGAAGGCAGGAGGAAACTTCCACGATCACCGTCTCCTCTCTGGTTTACAATTTAATGTCAGGACATTTATGTTATTGTTTTCTGATGCACTTTATAATAATAAAAAAGGGAATTCATATTTATCTGACTGCTTGTATGCATTGATGAAAAAGTAGCCATGTGCAGTAATATAGAAAATGGAGGGTACAACTCATGGTGATGCATCGTGATATGGAATCGTTGACAGGATAGTCGTAATGGAAACGAATGCTGAGACCAGTGAAGATACAACAGCCCTACCAGTCTGCCATTGGCAGATTCATTTGATTGTTTGCATTTGATAGATAGAGTAAGATTCCTGATGTCTGGATTTGGTGTCTTCATGGTCAGAATAATGATTTGGACACCAAGATCATTTAGGGCAAGTTAAAGTGAGTTTATGTCAAACAATGACATTTTCAAGCCATCATTTTTGATTGGCTAACAGGCTTTTTTTTAAAGAATAACCTCAACGAGTTTATTTGCCAATTGTTGTGCTTCTATCCTCTTTTGAAACATTCCCTGGTATATTCAGCTATCTGCAGCACCAGGAAACCTGGCTGGCCTGAGCAGTGTTTGCTGTGTACTCACCATAGTGGAATATTCATATATTGAGTGCTTTTTGGTGGATTTGTTTAAATATTGTGGGCAATTTGTTTTTATTACATTTTGGTATGTTCAGCTGCTGTTCCTGCTCATGTCAACTACCCAGTGATTGTTAGCTGGTATGTTATGTATTGTGTCATGCACATACAGGTGACCAGCCCATGTCATGTGCAAATGCGGCGTACTTCTGCGCTATAACCCCGCTGCGAGCCCCTTTGACACCAATGCGGTTCCAGGGCCGGTTCGGAGCTAGAGCCTGATAAGTAGGGTTGGGTACCGAGAACCGGTTCCAACATTTCGATTCCAACGGCATCATTTAGAAATGTGAATTTCGGTTCCGCTTTTCGATGCCTGAGGAAATGTTTCTCGCCGCTCTCCGTAGCCTACTGTATGACTGCGGCGGGGCGGGAAATGTAGCGTTGTACCTACACTTCCTACAGCGTAACCTGAGACCAGGGGCCTCATTTATAAAGGGATATACGCTCAAAGATGGCGTACGCCAGTTTCTACGCAATGTTTGCGATTTATAAAATACTAACTTGACGGGGAAAACGTGCGGTCCTCCACGCAAACTCTAAGACAAGGTAAGTTTATTTATATAGCACTTTCAACACAAGGCAATTCAAAGTGCTTTACAAAAAATGAAAGAGATTAAGAAAATGGCATTTAAAATCAGTCATTAAAAAGAAAAGATAATAAAATAAACATTAAAAGAAAAAAATACATGGATAAAAGTTACAGTGCAGTCTAAGATATGAATAGTTCAATAAAAGCAGCGACAAAAAGAAAAGTCTTCAGTCTGGATTTAAAAGTAGTCAGAGTTGTAGCGGACCTGCAGGTTTCTGGGAGTTTGTTCCAGATATTTGGAGCATAATAACTGAACGCTGCTTTACCATGTTTAGTTCTGACTCTGGGGACAGAAAGCTGACCAGTCCCTGAAGACCTGAGAGATCTGGATGGTTCATAATTTAGCAGGAGGTCAGAAATGTATTTTGGGCCTAAACCATTCAGTGCTTTATAAACCAGCAGCAGTATTTTGAAATCTATTCTTTGACACACAGGAAGCCAGTGTAAAGACTTCAGAACTGGAGTGATGTGATCCACTTTCTTAGTGTTAGTGAGGACTCGAGCAGCAGCGTTCTGAATTAGCTGCAGCTTTCTAATAGATTTTTTAGTGAGACCTGTGAAGACACCATTGCAGTAGTCGAGTCTACTGAAGATAAAAGCATGGACAAGTTTTTCCAAATCCTGCTGTGACATTAGTCTTTTAATCCTAGATATATTCTTTAGGTGATAGTAGGCTGATTTAGTAACAGTTTTAATGTGACTGTTGAAACTCAGGTCAGAGTCCATGACTACACCTAGATTTCTGGCTTTATCTGTTGTTTTGAACATTGCACACTGAAGCTCAGTGCTAACTTTTATACGTTCTGCCTTGGCTCCAAAAACCATTACCTCAGTTTTATCTTTGTTTAATTGGAGAAAGTTCTGACACATCCAGTCATTGATTTGTTCAATGCACTTACCCAGTGTTTGAATTGGAGCATAGTCTCCTGGTGAAATTGTCACGTAAATTTGTGTGTCATCTGCATAGCTATGGTAACTTATTTTGTTGTTCTTCATTATCTGAGCCAGTGGTAGCATGTAGATGTTAAAGAGAAGAGGCCCCAAGATGGAGCCTTGAGGAACCCCACATGTCATATTTGTCAACTCAGATGTGTATTTACCTATAGAAACAAAGTTGTTTCTGTCCTTTAAGTAGGATTCAAACCAATTCAGAACTGTTTCCGAAAGTCCCACCCAGTTTTCCAGTCGGTCTAGTAATATGTTGTGGTCAACAGTGTCAAACGCAGCACTGAGATCTAATAATACTAACACAGAAGTTCTGCCACTGTCTGTGTTTAAGTGGATGTCATTAAAGACCTTTACAAGAGCAGTCTCAGTGCTGTGGTTTGGACGAAAGCCTGACTGGAACACATCAAAACAGTTATTTACTTTTTCAATGATTTTACCTAGAAATGGCAGGTTTGATATGGGCCTGTAATTGTTCATTACTGAAGCATCTAGATTATTCTTTTTTAAGAGCGGTTTAATGACTGCAGTTTTCAGGGCCTGTGGAAAAATACCTGAGTGAAGAGATTTGTTTACTATATGAAGTAGATCTGAGGCCATGCAAGGCAAAACATCTTTGAAAAATCCTGTTGGAATAATATCAAGGCAGCAAGAGGAGGATTTCAGAAGTTGTATAATGTCCTCTAGGTTTTTATCATTAATCTGATGGAATGGTGTCATGGTGTTTGAATTGATGTTAAGTGGACACAGAGACAACACATTTGCTGTTCCTGATGCAGAGGCACTGATTGCTTGTCTGATTTTCTGAATTTTGTCAGTGAAAAAGGCAAAATCATTGCACGCCCTGGTGGATAGAAATTCAGAGGCTACTGACACTGGGGGGTTAGTTAGTCTGTCGACGGTAGCAAACAAGGCACGGGCGTTGTTTTTGTTTTTGGTAATGATGTCAGAGAAGAACGATTGTCGTGCGTTTTTCAATTCCAAATTATAAAGGCCAAGTCTCTCTTTATAGATTTCAAAGTGAACCTGGAGATTTGTTTTTCGCCACCTGCGTTCAGCTTTTCGACATTCTCTAACCCATGCGTACGCACTAAGCACAACAACGGGAGAGACGAGAAACTGCGACACCGTTGGCAGAAGGAAGAATGGGAGAGAAATATGTGGAAATAATACCATAAACAAAATGTTTACCTCTCATTTATCATATATGAAGAATTCATTTTCACACATTGATTAAAGCCAATCTTAAAATGATGAAACAAACGCCTGTTTGAGACTCCTCAGTGCACACAAAAACATAACTTGGAGAAATAAATAAATACGGATATGTTATTTAAAACCACCTCGAATATGTTGTGTTAATGTTATGAAATGTTTTCTCATAAATGATGCGGGAAGCAGGAGGACAGCATTACTTTAAACTGACGCCGTGTTGCATTTCTATAGGTTGTAGATACGAGCATGGTTTTATATACTACCATGTTTAATCATGTTTTATGCCGTTTGCTAAGACTTGATAAGTCGCTCATAAAACACAGGAGGTATGGAAGCTAAGAACACCATATGTGGTAAATTGTACAGCTAATATAACACAACACATTAGTTGTATTTCCTTTAACTGGTGGATATAGAGTTGCTGCGGGGGGGTTGAGACGCACAGGCTGCAGTGGAGACGCTGCGCACAGCTGATCGACAACTGGGACACAAACCACCAAATACAAAAACATAATAATTCAGATCCAGTCGTCATGACTCCACTCCGGAGGGATTCCCCATTCATTTCTTACAGTCTCTCATCAAGGGGGGGTCTCCTGTCCCCGGTACAAACACATTGCCTGAGGAAGGCTATGTGTATTGTTGTTGTCATTAACCTTTTTCGGGCCACTTATTTATTTATTTTGGTGACGATCAGACCTCCATGCTGCTACTCTGGTTCAAACGGCATCCACCAAACAATAGGATTTATCTCAACCTCCCCAAAAGAACCAGAATCTGACACGGTGTGAGATGTCTTTTTTAGCTGTTCCGTCGTCATTTCCTGCGATCTTCTTCATAAAGTCAGTCAGAATGAATGAATGAATGAATGGGTGTTTCTTTGACTATTTATAGGCAAATATGGGCGTTACGTGAAGCCCGCAAAAGCTGCACCGCATTTCGAGTCGATTGTGATTTATAAAGGGAAACCGGCGTAGGAAGTGCTGTACGCACTTTCCTCGCCGGTACGCAATGTTTGGTGAATCGGAAAATGTCGGAACATTTCTGTACCTATTTTTCGGATTTCTACTACGTAAGCAACCTTCCCACGTGAATCCTACGCACGGCGTTATAAATGAGGCCCCAGGGCCGGCCCGTTGCACTGGCGTTATAGATGTTCGCCTAGGGCGCCAGATCTGTGGAGGCGCTGCGCTGACAGCTCTGGGAGGAAAAACAAATGTTTTGACCGTTGGTGCTCATCCTAATTTTCGGCCTTGATGTAACAACATTCATAATTAAGTAAATGTAACACCCTTTTCACCCCGGTTACACTTTTCATTTTCCCTGTACGATGGCCGCTGTCAGTGATGAAAATGGGGGATGTTGGATTATCTGGCACCCGCAGCTCACAGCCAAAGTGCGAGTGAGCGTGGGAGCGAGCGAGGGAGAAAGGGATGTTGTTATTAGCATGTGGTGCTAGCTGCTCTAACGGAAGAAGAAGATGTTTCTACAATGATGTGGAGGGAGAGTCCTCTCCAGTCAGACTGAGGCTGATGACTACAGCTCAGTGAGGTAAAGGACTCTTGAGTGTTTAGATAGTTCACTTTAGTCTAAATTATCTCAGTGGGTCTCAAACGTTTTGATCACAATTTATGTAAACACATATTTCCAAGGCACTCCTTTATAATTATTGGGATAAAACAGGTTTGAAATTATTCCAATGTATACTATAGGACAGTAAACCAGACATATCGTTTTAAACTGGAGAGATACAAAAATATGCATAAATAAAATAGTAAAATAAGATCTGAATGAACAACAAAAATAAAATACGTTCCATGTATTTGTTATTGGCTATGGGTTATTGGTTATGTTCACATACTTATTTGATTATTAAAATGTAAACCAATCTTTTTCATATGGGTGTTTAGAGTTGTACCCCCTAGATCTAGTCTCTAGTAATTCTGCATAAAGTGCACCAGATTGAAGCATTTTACTTTAAAATGTTCAAACATTTCTTCCTGGTATGCCTGAGAAGGCAGATATGCTTGTTTTTCTCAACAAGAACTGTTCTTTAAAAGTTGGACTGTTGCACTGTTGTAGCTTCAGTGGTTCTCAGGTTACAGTTACATAGCAGTGAATATAAACAGACTGATTCATGTGAATATTACTGTAAACTAACCTGTGTAAAAGTTTCTCGAATAAATGTAATTCTTTTGGTGGAAGAAGCATGTATCATTTTTTTACCCTGCCCCTCAAAGAATCGGAATTGAGAACCGTTAAGAACCGGAATCGAAAAGTAGAATCGGAATCGGAATCAGAATCGTGGAAATTCAAACGATACCCAACCCTAGTGATAAGCACCGGTGACGTAATGACGCAGCAGCAGCAGCAGCAGCAGCAGCAGCAGCAGCAGCAGCAGCAGCAGCAGCAGCAGCAGTCGGTTGCGTAAAGCAGTAAAGCAGTTAGTAAAGCAGATGTAAAGCAGTAGAAACACTTTCGCAAGCAGAGAAGAAGAAGAAAAACTGAAGCCCTTAAAAGTCAAAAGTGTATAATATCTACCTGTAAATAATAATAAAAACCCTTGATTTATAACTTAACATCTCTGTTTCCTCTTGATCTGAGTATATTATAAAGAATAGCCAGTTAATTGAAGCATTATACAGTTCTGTTTTATATGAGTGTTGAGAGCTGTATCCATAGATCTCTTCATTTTGCTCTCAAAGTGCACCAGATTGATGCATTTAACTTCAATTTAAAGAAATAAATCGTCCCGGGGGAGCACGCCCCCGGACCCCCCTAGAGGAAGTGAGGTTCCCCCACAAATAAACAGGTTCATATGGATAGGATACTAGATAAGTTTGCTCACTCATTATATATAATGATAATATATATGTTTCATTGCAGAGGACCCCCTGTTTTGTCCCCCCCCACTTCTTAAACCAAAGTCACACCCTTGATAATATCTACCTGTAAATAATAATAAAAACCCTTGATTTATAACTTAACATCTCTGTCTCCTATTGATCTGCGTATATTGTAAAGAATAGCCAGTTAATCGAAGCATTATAGCACAGGCCTTTGTCAGATGGTACAATCTGACAGACAATCTGACAGACAATCTGACAGACAATCTACAGACGCTGTTTTTTTTCTGCTTCAAATAGTTCTCTCTTTTTTCACCATACCTGTGTTTGCATCACTGAATGACGTAAAACGGCCTCGACAACTTCTGTAGTCCCATTCAGCCACTTGTTAACAACCATCGTTTTTCAGACACGTAAACTCTTCAGAAATCACCAGTGGGGTCACTGCTGATGTATTTAATGTCGTAGAACAAAACGTGATCTGTCTCTTCAATTTGTGTCAAACACAGACCTTATTTTGAGCTATTTTCCAAAATCCTATGAAGAAATTGCATTGCTTTCTGTCGAAGGAACCGGAAGTGGTAAAAATGCTAACTTACTTCCGGGTTTTAGGACACTGCGGTTCTCTATATAACTATAACTTTACAATTAATTTGAACTAACATATGAAATTACAGTTACATTAATGTTTGCAAGACTGGTTGCCCAAAACCCTTTTTTTTCATTATTGGAAAAGTATTCTTATTTATGTTTCTAGAAATGTCAAGGGATCGAAGGTTCAATGATGACCATTGGGTTTATGATCAATTCAAATAGGCTTCAATGATCTCTCCTTTATAAGAGTGCAGAAACAGTTGGTAAATGTACGACTTGTTTCAGAGTCAGGGTGAAGCCAGGAGAAGCAGGGTGAGGGTGAAGGTGTTCCTCTCTGACAGTTAGACCAGCCACCCTTCCCCCCCCCCCCCAGCCAGACCACAGCCTGGGCTATCTTTAGCCGGGACACCAGGGCAGTGTGGGGGGATGGGTGAGGGGCTTGGCATGGCAAAGCGGAGGTCTGTGTGGGGAGGGGGGGCTCTTCCTCTCTATCCCTCCTTCCTCCATGTGTAAAGCTTCACCCTAGGTCACAAGCAGGAGAGGAACTGAAACCTGGGGGGGGGGGGGGGGGGGGGAGTAAAAAGAGAGAGGGAACGCTGTTGAAATAGATGAGCTACAGACCACTCAATCTACAAGGTTGTTTTAAAATCATAAATCTCTTTTATTCCTGTGTACAAAGAAGTGTGCATCTGTAGATGCACACTTCTTTTTTGTTTATTATGCAATTCAATCAACTTGGAAACACATTCACATTAAAAGATCATGGCCACATTGCCTTCAGAAGGAGGATTTCACGATTCTGTTTTTCAAAGCAAATATATGATATCTGTTTTTTTGACTGCAGAACCATAGGTTGTTTTTGAAAAGCTTAACACATGGATTAAATCAGAATAATTGATAAAATACAAAAATTGTGAATTTATCCCATCTGTCTTTATTTAATAAATGTTTACTTCTGCACTTCACTACGCATCTCTATTCAACACAATATTTCTACAAATAGTATAATACTGATAAACTTAGTGCAGCCTGCTGCGTGTGCACACATTCAGACAGTTTGAACTGGAGCTTCAGCCCTAAACATGTCCTCTGACATCACTGAGGTGCTGCTGCCGGCCATGCTGCCTTCTTCCTCTTTAGCTTCCAGTCCGGGTCAAAGTGTTTAGTAAAGCATGACGAACATATATGGTACTGACAACGGCTTTGTCAGTAAAAGCTAAAGCTAAGAAAAAGTGTATAAGAGATGGCAGTGTTTCCGCAACCCCCCCCCCGGCAAGAAAAGCCAAAGGCCCCTTAACCTACGCATCCATCCCCCCCTCAAATAAGAGAATACATGCGAGTTCATGGCTACTGTAGACAACGTTCTTGTTGCTCTGTGTTGCGTTGTTAATGAATGAGACACACTGGAGTTGAGGATCTGTGGGGTTTATTCACCCTAAAATATAATTTACAATTTAGGCATTTAGCAGACGCCTTATTCCAAAGCGACTTACAATGACCAATTACAGGGACATTCTCCCTGGAGTAACTGAGGGTGCCTTGCTCAAGGGCACACTAGTGTTCCAGGCGGGATTTGAACTCGTAACCTTCCGATCATAAGCCCACCTCACTATCCATTAGACCACCAAAATAAAATAAATAATATTTTTTTATGAGATCCATTTGTGGCGGACGATATTTATTTGTGGCGGCCCGCATGTATGTTTAAATGTTCAAGCTCTTACGTTGAGTCTGGAGTTTCAATACATTCGGAATTTGGCCGTGTAAAATGTCCTCTTGGGTTGCCGTACAGCCAATGCGGGACGTCATTGGTAAGCGACGGACCCCGAACACATATGGTAGGCCGCACACATATGGTACCTACACCGTAGCCGTATAGCAGACCCATAGATCCAGAGATCCAGACTCGTCATGTAAGAGCATAGCCGCGGGAAATCATTTTACTTAGGGGGTGAGGCCAAAAGTTGGGAGAGATTTCAACAGTAACATTACGTTTTTCAAATGTACACCATTTGCCAACAGGGGGTGTTGCAGCCCCTCCAGCACCCCTACTTCCCGCGGCTATGTCCACGAGTCGACAGCAGACTCAGATTCGCAAATCCTGACTCACTGTGCAAAACATAGCAGACTCGTGCGGACTCAGAGCCGTAACCGTATAGCAGCAGATCCAGAGATCCAGCAGACTCGTCGTCATGCACGAGTCAACAGCAGACTCAGATTCACCAAATCGCAAAATAACCCTTTTTTTTGTGAACAACATTTTTTATTAAAGCAAAATACACTGTGTAGCGGAGGTTAATGTAAAGTTGGTTACATGTGAAATGCAACAAGTTTTCCATTTCACCGGTAGGATTTCTACGCTCTTGGTGATGCTGACTCATATGACTCAAAGGACTCGTATGATCCGGATCTCTTCAATGACTGACTCAGAAGACCCTGGCTGCATTTAACTTTGGTTAAATGGATTCCTTGCGTCCCTCACTTGCGTCGTTTCCCTGCGACTAGTCCCTCCCACCAGGGAAGCATGGAGAGTAGAGATGGCAAATCCGAATCCTTTTACAGACTCGGAGTCTTAAGAAAGACGATTGGGGCCACATGAGATTTTTTATGGTTTACCAAAAGTAAAATAAAATGGATTTCTGAGATTAAAGTCAGATTTCTGATATTAAATTCAGAATTGAAATGTATTTGTTGTTTTCTTGTGAAATCATTTAAACCATTTATAGTTCTCAATAATATTCTAGAGAAAATGTTTTTGCAACACATACGCATGCACACACACACACACACACACACACACACACACACACACACACACACACACACACACACACACACACACACACACACACACACACACACACACCACACACACACACACACACCACACGCACACATCCACTTCACCACCCCCCTCCCCCCTCTTTGCGGCTGTTGTCACCTAAGCTCCGGACGGTGAACTCAGCCTCTATATTTAGTTTGTTGTACTGTATAGTTTAGTCCTGTTTGTGGGTCAGGGTTCTGCACAGCCGCTCTGGCCTGGTTCGGTTCAGCACGGCCCGCACTGTGCCCTCACCACCACAAAGAAACAAACCCTGAAACCCCTTCCTCACATGTTATTGAGCATGGTTTGGCAGGCAGTGAAGTGGTTAACAGCAGTCACTCAGCATGCAGGCAGGCAGTGCAGAGGCTGACCTCTGACCTCTCAGGAAAGGAATGTGGAAGCTCTTTCATCCAGGACAGAAACTAAAGACACCCGGGCGGTTGGAAAGTGGCGGTTCAAATCTGCCTTCAACGTTTCTGATTAGGAGAAGAGGTTCCACGTGTGTTTGTCGTACAGCATCTGCCATTTTGAAATAAAGCTCCATCCTGCAGCGAGTTCTTACTCTGATGAGTGCAGGAACACTGCACTGTGATCAGTGGATGGAAGTGTGCTGTTTGTGTTGGCATAAAAAGCAAACCAACCCTGGTTCTGAAGCTCATGTGCTCTGACCTCTAACCTACGACCTGTGTAGCGTGTTTGTAGTTTTGTAATAAACTGATTAATAGTTGCATATTCCTTTTTGTAAATTCACTCATCAGCTGATCCTTTCGGCCTCCATTGACATCAAATATCCCACTGACATCATATAACTAGTTTATAGGTGAGTAGGTGTTGATGATATAGGGGAGCTATCATGCAAAATGCACTCTTGTACGTCTTTTATGCATGAATATGTGTCCCCGGTGTGTCAGGGAACTCACCAAGTGTCAGAAAACACAACCCTCTCTCTTTTCCTCCATACCCAAATCTCTAAAAAAGGGGCTGCAACGGATCTGATACAGACTGATCCAGATTTGAATTATTTTCTACGTCACAGAAGTGGTGCTCCGCTTATTGGTCAATTCTCCACCTATCAGGGAAATGAGAGGTTGGGCCACGGCCGGCCATTGCCGCACGAAAGTGCTGTAGTACATATGCCAGGCCTGTAAGTGGCGCTGTAGTCTGCCACAAAAGCAGCGAAGAAGACTTCCCTTGCATGGTTGCCATGGTTGCCCTTCTGTTTATTCTCCGCTGTGGCTCTTTTTCTCCCTCCCCGAGGCAAGCGTTTGCACCTCCTGCTTTAAAACAAATGAATAATGACTCTATATAATCATATGTAAGGGATAATGTGCAGCGACGCGGTCATTATGGGGAAAAGAACACCGATAGGCTGATCAGGAGCCCGACGCCAAGCGGAGGGATCTAGATCGGCATGAAGGCACATTATGCAATGTGCACATTATCCCGCTTATTACATGGCCACATTCTCAACAAAGTAACGATATGTCTCCCAATATTAATTGAATTGCTTTTATGGATTTAGAAAATGCTTTTATTGATTTAAAAAATAGTTGTATTGACAGCCCAGCAGCTGATCTCAAAGCACGCTCCCCTCTCCTGCAGGGGGGCGTGGTCAGCTGCAGCTCACAGCAGCTCAAAAACAGCACTGGAAAGAGCAAATAGAGCAAAATGAGGCATGGCTAAAATGCAGGATCTTTTTGGTATTTTGAAAAAAAAACTATATTTATATTAGGGCTGTCAAGTTAACGCGTTAATAACGCAATTTTTTTTTAACGCCACTAATTATTTTAACGCGATTAACGCATGTGTATTTTTTTCCTCGGCTGCCCCGTAGTTTCAGAGCGCATCGAGTTTAAATACCATCTACAAGCTGATGCTGACAGCCCCGCTCTGCCGGCCGCTTGTGGCAGACCACACTTCCACGCTCACCGGCAGGCACCGACTGGCTGTTGGGAGGACCGGGAGGGTGTGTATGTGTGGCCCGAGCGAGCGAGGAGAGAGACCTTACGTGCATTGTTGTTGTTAGCATCTGGTGCTAGCTAGCTGCGCTAACGGACATGGAGCTGTTTAAATGAAAACAGAAGAGCGACATTTCGCCACAACTGCGCCGAGCACTTGACTTTATGCAGGAAGCCAGACAGTGGGGCATTGTACGAAAAGTCAGCACACTCAGCACGGATAGTGCAACATGATTGCAGCGTCCAGGCAGCTCCCGTTCGAGCATATGCCTTGAGTTGCACATTTCTCCAACGATCCATCTCTCCACACACACACACACACACACACCACACACACACACACACACACACACACACACACACACACACACACACACACACACACACACACACACACACACAAACCACACACACACACACACACACACACACACACACACACACACACCATTTTTATTGTATTAGGTTCCAGGTTGAATTGAGGCGAATATTTGTAATGTTCAGAGGTTGTTGTGTTTAATATTCATGAGTATATTTGTCATTGTTCAAATGATAATAAACATTAGCATAAAGCATATTTGTCCACTCATATGTTGATAAGAGTATTAAAAACTTGAAAAATAATCCTCTAAGGTAACATTTAAAACAGATCAAAATGTGCGATTCATTTGCGATTAACTATGGACAATCATGCGATTAATCGCGATTAAATATTTTAATCGACTGACAGCCCTAATTTATATACTTTATATAGGTATGGCCCTACAATATATTGTTCAAATATAGCATGATGGGTCCCTTTAACTTGATTAAATTATTTCTAGCAGAACTTGTGCAAATCAGATGAAAAGATTCTGAGTGGAAAATCTTATCTTCTTTTGTAAACACCATTATAATACTGTAGAATTAGTAGCAATACTTGAACTTAGCAGGCATCAATGTACTGATCTAAAAGTAAAGCCATTGCGGGGTGCCTTAAACCTGCACTCTCATTAAAAGCCAGTAGGTGGCAACTCCACTGGTTGCAAACTGAAGTCATATGTGTAGAAGTCTATGAGAAAACCACCCTACTTCTCACTGGATTCATTACCTCAGTAAAACATTTAGCAAATGAGCTAAAGGTCTCAACTACAAGTTCCCAGTCTTCTTTAAAAGATCATGATGTAAGTTTAGTATTTCTTTTACTAAGGACGAAAAATTCAAGATGTGCTTTAGGGCGGGACTAACATGAGATTGACAGGTCACTTTTATCCTTGAGTTCGTCTTGGAACTTTAACGCTTTACGGTGTGATTTTAATTGCTAAGTTTTTGGTCGCCAAGAACATGTTTTTTGTTTTGGGTCATTTCAATAAAGCAGGAACATGTTTTCAGTTAGTATGTTTCTAACTCTGATCTACCCTGTATTTATCTTTAATAGGTAGGTAAATAGGCCCAGAATCCTTAAATGAGAATGCAAGAAAATCCCTCAACAAAGAAAAGTAAATACATGTTGAATTGCATGTACATTTGTTTGTATTACCACTTCAATGCCCAGTGTTTGTTGGGTATAGGTGTTGTGTGTACTGTATGAACAGTGTATCTGCGGCTGGTACTGTATCTCAGATGATTGTAGCTGCATGGTGATTTACTGTACAAACAGAACAGTGGGGGGTGGGGGGGGGGGGAACATTGTGAACTGAACGGAAGTGTCCTATATATGCTAAGTGCGACCACATGAGAGGAAACTTGGCCGGATTTTGGTTAGTTGATAGATTGATAATGAGGAACATGCATCAGTGTGGGTCCTGCAGAGAGACATGCCAACAGCTCCTAAAGATGGTGGATGCTCCTTTGTCACTGAGTCTGTGTTGAGTTGTAGAAATAAAAGAAGGTTGTTGATGAATCAGCTGATAGAAAAGCACACTGGTTGACTGAGGAGGAAAAAACCAAAATGTACTTCCACATGTATCCATTCATTGTAACTGAGTGCTTTGCCTACTGATTATCAAATCAAATTTTATTTATATAGCCACATATCACAAAACACGTTTGTTTCAGTGGGCTTTACAAATAACAAACATAGATGACACTGTAAAAGATCACTAACATTACAACAGAATTATAAAAAAAACATGGTAGAACGTGAAATATAAATAAAATAGATACAAATAAAACGAGATCAAATACAACAAATGGACAGTAGACATACTATAAAAACAATAAAATACCATAACATGTGCAGGATTTGGATCCAGAACTTTTAATGTTTTTTTCCTTGGCAAATGCTTCTACCAAGTTAAAATCAGGCCCTACTGACAAACAAAAAAAATCTAACTGAAAGCAGTCCATACGGAGGTTTGTTAATGTACACTTTAATACAGTAAGTAACTTAGCCACCACCAGATAGTGAGTTCCAGTGGAGTCAGAGCTGAGAGCTACTAGTCTGCAGAGCTAGGCTAACATTACGTTTACCAGCATTACTTTAGCTGTATTCTTCTACATCATGATTGGAATTAGCCACTGCTAATTCATTACCAAGATGCTACAAAATGTATATATTTTTCATTACAGTAAGAGCAAGGGAGAAGAAGAAGAAGTAGCTATTTTCAGCTTACTAGAGTTCTAGTCCAGTTTGGCATTAGGCATTTAATGCTTTTTTGTTATTGCAGTAATATATTTACTTGCATGGAGCAATTCTGAAATCCACATTACTCTCAAACAACATTACACATGAAATGAAATGTATTTCACTTCCTCAATACCACCTCCAGCAGAGTTACCTTTCTTTGGGACGGTATTAGCATTGTGGTAACAAACAGTGAGATATAAACATAAATATATATTTTTAATATCACATAATGCAAGTATCATACTTAGGCCCCGGCCACACGAGGACGATAACGGTTAAAACGCATACGCAAACGCAAGCGCAATCGCAAAAAAGGCTTCCGTCCACACGCAATAAACACCGGGGTTGCGTTCGGATAGTTTAAAAATCAGCTCCTAAGTTCTAACCCTATCTCCTATTCTTTGACCTCTGAGTGAAACGTCACGGGGTTAAGGGATAGCGGATAGGAGAATTCAAAAGCACTTAGGAGAAGAGACCGCGGTACTTTAGAGAATCCGAATGCACTTTTACTATCCGACGTGTTTTATGATGCGCCAGCGGACGTCATTGTGTGCGTCTGCTGCTGTGGGGAAGCTATGGAAACTACAGTTTTCCTATACAGCGGACTACAACATGGATGTATAATAAGAAGGAGGGACTACTGTAAACTCATCTAGAGACTCTGCACCGTGCTCTGATGCTGTTGCTTTATGCTTTATGAACGGGACAACAGAGCAACATATTCTTCATGACCAAAGTTGGAATTGAAACAAAAAAGGAAAGTGAACGTATGCTCGTCACCCTCTCCCTCCGGTCCACATTAATACAAATGATCCCAATACGTATGATTGTATGAAAATATCTTAAAATCAATACAAATGTATTTATTATAAACGTTAGTCCTTAACATCTATCAGTGTGTATATCACCATTCAAACATCTTTTAAAAGTTGAACAAACCCCACACAGCTCAGTAAAGACTGTGAAATGTTGACTATATTTGATCATTTCAGTAAAAACTAATGTTCATATTTCTCTTTTTGATTATAATACTGATGAACGTCAAAACAAAGCACTTTTGGCAACTTACCACATACGTTTTTAAAATGCTTAATAAGCACCGTAACTTTCATGATATAATTTCTCGGTCATAATCGGTTGTTTCCGTGAACGGCCCGACTGTTGAGTGACGGCAAATGCTGCGACTGCAATGCATTGTGGGGCAGCATTTTCTCCTCTCCTTTCGGTTACGGCCCATCCACACAGCGGCGTGCGTTGGACGCTTGGAGGTGGGCGTATCTGAAGCCTGGGGATTTTTTGCGAGCAACGCGACCAACAACAATCACACGAAAACGAAGGTAAACTGGATATAAAATCCCCCAAACAGGCGAAAACCTACCAGTTTCACCCACTGTCTCTGCCACCTCCCTCCATGCCTCGCTCCTCCGGTTTGTATCCCGGTAGATGAACAGAGACTGCATCATACAGCACCGGGTGATTCACTACCGCTATAAGGAATTGTCCCTCCATTTTTTGGAATATGAGGAAATGACCTGCGTAGTCTCTCCCAGCATACACGCGGTTTGGTTGGCTAGTGCTTGTACTGGCAGATTTGCAATAAACGGGATTTCATTGGCTGACGCCTCCGTCGAGAGCTCAAAAGTGAACATTGCTCAACTTTTGAAGCCAGCAACGCCCAGCAACGCTCCACGTCACTTCCCAAAATGGCAGTTCGGCTAAAAGTGACTGGGCAGAAGCGTTGGAAGCTTCAACGCACGCCGCTGGTATCATTCTAGAGAATTCGAACGGCACTTATCATGGCTGCCACTGAGGGACTTCTGGGTCATTTCACTCCGTTAGGAAGGTTCCTAAGCTAAATGGGACTATTCGACTGAGCTCGGAAAGTTTCTGTCCACACGAGACCGCTCCGTTTTAGCTCCAACCGCTGGAGAAGCTGCAGTACATATGCCGAGCCTGTACGTGGCTTTGTAACATCCTCCACAAAAGCAGCGAAGAAGCATGGTTGTCGTGTCCGCGGGTGGGGGCATGAGGTTGCGGGGCCGAGGGAACCGGGCAGAGTTTTTTCGCCAGTTCAATGTGTATTAAGTTAAATCTTTCCGGACAAAATTATAAAAGTGCCGGTCAAAGGTCTTCTTTGTTATTATTTGAACTTTTAAAACAAATTAATAACGAATCTATATAATATAATAATAAAATACACGGAGGCCTCCTCTTTTTCCTCCCTCTCTTCGGACAGCGTCAGTGTCTGTCTCATGCAGCAGCTGATCCAGTATACTGAGTGACCCGGCCGACAGTAAAAAATAAAACATATTTATTACTAGTTTAGGTAGTTTGAGAGGTAATTAAAATAGCTAAGGGTGATGATCGGACTTGAAGTGTGTGTTTTTCTCCGTTCACCGCTGCATCACAGCGGGAGGAGCTGCAGGTGAGCGGAGCTGCAGGTGAGCAGAGCTGCGTGTCTCCGTCCTTGTCAGATAGACTTCACTCGCGTTTAGGTCCATATCGAGAGAAAGATAAATAATCTGAATTCAGTGTGCAGTTTACTTTGACGCGGGGGTGAGGCAGCAGAGGTGGGGAGAGGCGGGGGGGCTATTGCCTCATCATTATCAGAAAATGAGCGTAGGGCGTACACACTGAGCTGTTTGACCCCCCCAGAGCGTTGCGTATGCCGTTCTATCCACCTTGGGACCCGTTATCGTTTCCGCAGTCGTTTAGTGCCATATTCTGTCGTCCTAGTGTGGCCGAATGGTCTATGACACAAAAACGGTAACGGAAACGACCGTTATCGTCCTGTGTGGCCGGGGCCTAAGTCAGTCATTTGGGCTTGTTCAGGCTGTCTGTCTTTTGTGTTCAGGCTCTATTTGTTTTATTTCAATCACTTGATGGTGTGGATTCTCTTCATTGTATCTGCCTGTCTGTGTGTGCGCCTTTGTGAATGCGTTTGAGCGTGCCGGCTTTTGGTTGGGGGGGGGGGGGTGGGTTGTGTGTACATGATGTGCTGTTGTTGTGTGGAGGAGAGAGGCAGGGAGACACGGCATGGTTCAGGGGCAGGAATGTGCGATGTGGGTAGGCTGTACAATAGAGCCGGGCTCCCTGAGGGTGGTCAATGGGGCGGGTGTCCACACCCCTGCACCCTACCCGCTGGGGTGATGACCACTACACAACGCTACAGCTGTCAGGTCCTCTTAACCACCGCTGTAAACACATGTACATTATGAGAACAAACACACATGTGTGCACACTTGGACTTGCGTGAGCATACAGGCACACATGTGTATCTTGTGTGTAGAAGGAATACATGAACACACACACACCTCTCACATGTTGTAGCCCACAACCTGTGGATAAATGTTTGTGCATTTCTATGTAAACATGTACATTTTAGCATCTGCAAAAGCACTCAGAGCAGATTCCAACATATTTGCTTAACTCAGTGACCTCTCACACAGAGAAGATCCCGTTACATTGGGAGCTGTGCATGTATGTGCATTCTGTCACATATGCCCACATGTGTTTACGGTACTTTGTGCACGTGTCTGGCGCTCGGAGCCAGCGAACATTGTGATCAGCGTTGTGTGTCAGCTCAACCTTGGACTGAGCTGTGTGTTAGCAGGGGGGTCCACAGAGGTCACTGAGGGTAAATAAGGGAATGTGGAGATGAGAGGAAGAGAGGCTTCAGCGGGAACACCAGTTAATATAGTTTGTGGTTGATTTTAATAAAAAAACTGCAGGTCGGGGTGGGGGGACAGTTCTGCTGTCAAATGTTTCACCTCAAAGTTTGAAAAAAAGTAGGAAGTGTTGTGGCATAAACACCCCCCCCCCATGTTTTTGTGTGTTTCTCAGGAGATTCCAAGAGGTCAAGTTTCATAGAAGTACATACATGTACACACATAAGCACAAGCTCACTGTGCAGTATTATTGGTCTTAAGACAGTCAGACTTGTAATTCAGCGCCCCCTAGTGAGCTCAGAGCAAACTGACTTTTCAGATGAAATTTGAGGCGACTATTTAAGTTGGAGAGGATTCATTTTTTTGTATGATATTCTGACATTTTTGAGTTGTTGTTTACATCAACAGATTTACCCAAAAATCGGCCAATGATTTAAATAAATAACTTCTGAGCTACTTTTTTGTGGACTGACCTTTGTTTTTGTTCATGCTTACTCTCTCCTGCAGGACAGTAAAAATGCAGAGCAGTGTTTCCCACTCACCGCCAACCATAGCTGTTGGGACTGGGTGAGGAGAAGAGGCAAGAGAGAGTGAAGAAGAGGAGCGAGTGAAGCAGAGAGAGGAGGAAAGTGCAGAGACAAAGAAGGACAATAAGTATTTTCAACAGGTAAAAAGTTAGCAGCAGAATATGTTTCATTCTCACCTAGGGTCTTCATTCTCACTGCCCTCTGAGGAAAGACCTATTCAGTCACTCTGCCTCAGCACAGCAGGACAAATAATAAAAGAGTCCTCGCACCCTGGACACCATCTGATCACTCTCCTGCCCTCTGGTAGACGTTATAAGTCCATCAGAAGTCGAACAAAAAGACTCAAAAACAGTTTTTTTACCGCATTTGGTTACAAAATAATGGCAAATGCTACATTTGCTATAGTCATCAAAACACAATTATTCCTGAATTTATCTATCTATTTATTTATTAAGTGATCAACTCAGACATGCAAATGTCTGGTTTAAACTTACGCTGAAACTGAAACGTTGTGTTATGTCAACAGATTCCATATAACTGTATTAGGTTAGTTGAAAGCAATAATATTAAGTTTGAATAAAAAATATTGTGTTCAACTTAATATAGTTGCTTTTCACTAACCTGATACAATTATGTGAAATTGGCATACACTTTATTCAATTCAACATCTCAGTTTTTCAGTGCAGTTATTTGAACTGCATTTATACATTTCTTTGAGTGTATAGATACATATATATATTTATGTTATTACTTGTTGATATGTAGATGTGCACTAACAGGATTGCTTTTGTACTTGTACAATGACAATAAAGGAATTAACTTCAGATACATTTTTGCCACAAGCTTGGAAACGGCTTTTAAAGCATGTTCTTTCTATCACACAGCAGATTTTGGCTTACCTCGATGTCCCCGCTGGATTATTGGCTCTTCCTGTGAGCTGTTGAGCATCTTCTTTTTTTTCTGACCATACCCCCCCCACTCCTACGTTGAGCCTGGGGGAGCCACCAGTGGGTTTTCATGGCTGCGGCACTCTAGGGCTGCCATGGCAGCTGCTGCCGCCGATGCCTCACACTGTTTTACCGCACTGACGCCGGAGGAAGAGGGACGACGGACCGCCAAGCTGTTTGGGAGCGCCCCGCTGCCAAGGATAGAGAGAGAGAGAGAGAGCGAGAGAGAGGGGGAGAGAGAGAGAGAGGGAAGGAGGAGAGGGAGGGAGAGCGATGTGAGTGTCTGGTGTGCGGGGCCCTGTTGGCCTCACAGGAGAAGCTCCGGCTCCACGCCCTGAGTCACACGGGAGGAGAAACCCTTCCACTGCTCACAGCCACACTGCCCCAAGGCCTTCAGCTCCAAATTACAAACTCTTCAGGTACTGACCGCCCCCCCATACCGCTCAGTACCACTCACATCCTTTAAATGCAGAATTAAATGGCTATATAACTTTCTCAGAATCCCCAATGAGCAGCTTAAAAAGGCTATTATCTTTTACTCAAATTCAGAGGTGGGGAGAAGTACTCATATATTGTACTTTTAGTAAAAGTACTCATATCTTGTACTTTTAGTAAAAGTAATCAGATCTTGTACTTGAGTAAAAGTAGAAGTACCAGAGTGCAGGAATACTCTGTTCCAAGTAAAAAGTCCTGCATTCAAAATGTTCCTCAAGTAAAAGTATAAAAGTATTCTCATCAAAATATAGTTAAAGTATCGACAGTAAAAGTAGTCATTGTGCAGATTGGTCCATTTCAGAATAATATATATGATATGTTTTATAATGATTGATCATGAAAGTGTTCTCAAAGCTGGTAAAGGTGCAGCTAGTTTGAATGACTTTGTATACTGCAGGGTAGCTGGTGGATTTACTCCAGGTGGAACTAAAGTCTGATTCAACACTTGGTTAGATTTCACATCATTCATCCAGATCTGTGAAGTAACTAAAAGTATTAAATACATGTAGTGGAGGAAAAGTACACCATGTACCTCTGGAACTGTAGTGGAGTAGAAGTACAAAGTAGAAGAACATGGAAATACTCAAGTAAAGTACAAGCACCTCAAAATTGTACTTAAAGGTGGGGTAGGTAATTCCCTTCAGAAACACTTGTTGTTATATTCCATGGAATGCTCTTAACATCCCGATAGCAATGAATATCTGAAGTGCTTTGACAACAAATCCATAAAAAATGTCACCTGTGGAAGCCGTGGTGCTGTAAAAAGCACGACCAATCATCTGAGCCGGCCCGGCTAAAGTAACTGGATGGCCTACCTGCCTGTCAGCCTTCCATCTGTGCACAAACTTATCTCGTGCCCTCATTGGTCATGTGCGCGTTCGTGTGTGTTGGAGGAGGGGCTCTGTGAGGAAGTCTGAAGGAAGAGGCAGATTTTTTTCGGCTGCGTACTTTCAAATTCCAGCGCACTCGAGCTGGTTTCTCCATTCTTACCTCCCCTAGCTTTAAGTCCAGTACTTGAGTAAATGTACTTAGTTACTTACAACACTGCTCATATTTAATCCGTATGAACCTGGAAAAAGAGGGACTTGATTTCAGGAAACATTAACTGAATCTGAGGTTTATCTTATCCACCATTGCCTTTAGGTTAATATAGATACAATTACTGATTGTCTGTAAAAGCGTAGCTTACAGAAACAATCCCACTGATTTCTGGGTTTTGGTGTCTTTCAGCTGTTGTTTTGGTTTTGCAGGCCACAACTTGACTGTTTCAGTCCACTACTTACCCTGCTCCAAACACACAGACAGGATCAGTGAGTGGAGTGTGAGGCTGCTAAACACAGATACTGCCTCCCGTAGGCTGAGACCAAAGTCAGAGCTAAAAGGAGGGTAAATAACGGACACACTTTTTTTGGCAAAGTTTTTTTAAACCTGATATTAACCATACCCGAGTACACATGAATTGTACTCAAGAGCACAGCCAAATCTAACCCCAGGGGGGGGGACACAGTGTTCACACTAATAAAGCAAACTGGACTTTGGGGTGGAGTGTTCTCAGACCTGGGACAGGGTTCCAAATGTGAAAGTCTCAAACTCATTAACATATAGGATGTTTGGAGTCCTGTGAATCACAGGATGTGGTTTTTAAAACCCACTTTGGGTCCTGGATGCAAACCACTATGACTCATGTATGTATAAATGGACCCGAGGGAGGAATTCCTGCCCCACTTTAGCATGCACACTGCTTGTGACTGCACAACACATGTGGCAAAAGGACAAGGAATGTGTAACTTCTCCTAAAACACCCCAACCATTTACTATGTATTTCTTTCTTCTTGTGGTCCTTCGCAGGATATGGCCACACACTCTCCACAGAAGACCCATCAGTGTTCGTTTCTGTGAAAAAATGTTCCACCGCAAAGACCACCTGAAGAACCACCTGCAGACCCATGACCCCAACAAGGAGGCCTTTCAAGTGTGAGGAGTGTGGGAAGCACCTACAACACCAAGCTAGGGTACAAGCGCCATGTGGCCATGCATTCTGCCACGGCGGGGGATCTCACCTGTAAAGTGTGCATGCAGAGCTACGAGAGCACCCCCCATTCTGTTGGAGCACCTCAAAAGCCACTCCGGGAAGTCTTTCAGGCGGCACCAAGGAGAAGAAGCACCCGTGTGATCACTGTGACCGTCGCTTCTACACCCGGAAGGACGTGAGACGACACATGGTGGTGCACACAGGCCGAAAGGACTTCCTGTGCCAGTACTGTGCCCAGCGCTTCGGCAGGAAGGACCCACCTGACCCCGACACGTGAAGAAGAAGCCACTCTCAGGAGCTGCTGAGGATCAAGACGGAGCCCCCTGACATGTTGGGTCTTTTAGCCTCTGGGTCTCCACCCTGCTCTGTGAAGGAGGAGCTCAGCCCCATGATGTGCGGCATGGGGCCCAACAAAGACCCCATGATGGGCAAAACCGTTTCACCGGTGGGGCCCCTTTTTTCAATGGGCATGTACAACCCCCACCATCTCCAGACCATGTCTAATACTGGGGGGGGTCACCCTCACCCGTCCCTGATGCCCAGTCCGTTGTCTGCAGCTATGGGCATGGGGTTGTCACATGGAAACCCCTGGACCTCTTCACCCACACTCCCACCACCACCACCATACCACCCACCACCCACCACCACCACCATTCCCCCCCGCTGCCCACACACCACCAGTCTCCGGGTCCCCAGCAAGCCCACAAATACCAGCTGGGATCTACCTCATACCTGCTGGACAAGCCCTTGAAAGTGGAGATGGAGAGCTTCCTCATGGATCTGCAGAGCGGCTCTCCGGGCCCGCTCCACTCTGCAGACCCTCACTCTGCTGCCTCACCCCCCAAGGATGGCCTGGAGCCCACCTCGGGCCTGGTGGACGAGCTCTGCGGGGACCACCTCCTGTCCAAGAGCCCTGCGGGTGCTCGCTGAGTCTCTGTGTGCTGCTAACATGGACTTCTCCCACCTGCTGGGGTTCCTGCCCCTTAACCTGCCTCCATACAACGCCCTCCATGAGCACGGGAGGGCTGGTGATGGGCTACAACATCCGCGACCCCCCCTCGTCTTCCTCCTCCTCTTCCTCATCTCTGCACGCTGCCGAGCCCCACGCTGCAGCTGTCGTCACGGCACCTTTTACCTCTTTGCAACCGCAACCTCAGGAGCACCAGAGCTCCGGTGGGGTTCTGGGCCTCGGACCCCCTGCACCACCTCCCACCGGTGTTCAGCTCCAGCTTTAGCAAACCACACACTGCCTCGCTTCCACCAGGCCTTCCAGTGAGAGCCGGTGGATATATCTGGGGCTTGTTGGTTTGTTTTAAAGAAGTTGGAGAATCATAATAAATGAAAACACGGATGAACACTTAGAAGCCTTAAATGAAAGTGCACAAAAGCTTTTGATTGAGCCTTAAAAGGAAGTTAAACCTCAAAGGAGAAGAAAGAAAAAAGAAGTTGAAGCAGCTTTTATTTGGGCGTCCCCCCCCCCCCCCTACCCTATCCTATAGTTATAACCATGTATTAAACCATCCTTTTTATTTCCATTTACTTCCCTTTTATCCCCCTCCCATCCCCTATTAGTAGTATAGAGGGCAGGATCATCGGTAGGCCAAAAGGCGTGGTACTGCCATACTTTAGGTAATAATATAAAAAAAAATTGAAGATAATTTTTAGTGAAGATTATCTGTCTTGTTGTGACCCAGAAAAAAATATAGATTGAAGTGGATATTTTGTTTTACTTTCTTTTTCTTTTCCAAATGTAAGAAAATGGTAGAATGTGTCTCATCTTGAGTTTTGAACCTCCGCCTCTAATAACCTAAACGTCATGAACAGTGCAGAGAGCCCCCCCCTCTCCTCCCAGTGAAGGAATGGAGAGATTTAGACATTTAAACAATGATTGAACTTAAACTTTAAAATCCTCCTCCAGACAGCCTGAGTAGAGCCACAAACCCCTTCTGCCTCTAAAGTGCCTTTTAAACCATGAGATGATCCCCTATGATTGACTTTTACCTGTCACGTCTGATGCGCTTCCTAGAGTCCAGTCAGTTTAAATGAAAATAGGTCACTAAAATGAACTATTAACTATATCCTATTAAACTCGGTCACACACATTTATAAGAAAAAAACAAAGAAAGAATCGTGAGTAAAAGTGTGTGTTGGAAATGATTGTAATATCATGCTGGCTCAAGAGAAGCACTTTTTTTTTAACCATTAGGAATCTCCTTCCTCGTGACTTCCGGAGGTTTCCACAGATGTTCTCCTCACTCTCCTTCCTTCACCTGTCTCCATCTAACAGTTATCTATAAAAGCTCCAATGAGAATAATGCATATCGATAACTTGGCTGCCCAACATACCTACAAATATATTTTTGGAACAAACACATCTTTAGGCAGTCTTCTTCAAAAGCTGCATTCATCATGGTAATGATGAACCCTGACATATGTGAATGGCAAAAACAACAAGAGAACTTCAGTGACAGATGAGTCAAAATGTGTTAAAGAATGTTATTGCAGTGTACGAAATATCTCAAAATGAATATTATTATTGCTTTTATCTCAGTAAGGTGTATTTTAGGTAGACATATTTAAACTAAGTGATGATGTTTTTTGATGTCTGGCAGGTTTACATTTGTCTGTATCTTGCGTTTGTTTTGATCAAATGGATGAAGTATTAGCTTTTTCCCTTAAGCTTTCTCTGTCATATCCAATCTTTACCTTTACATGTACTTGAGTTAGTGTAGTGGAATCAGAACTAGTCTTCTATAGAAGGCTGTTAGTGGCTGAATAATCAACTAGGATTTGAGTTGGATAGATTGTTGGGATGCTCACATGGTCGGGGCCTGTGGAATATGTAACTGTGCTGTGGTGAGTCCCACTGCGATCCCAGTGGATTCTTGGAGTTTAAATCCTCACCAACCAATCATCTTCAGCCTATATAAACCTGAGCCCAAAGTTAACCTAACTAACCTAACGTTCTGTCTGTGGCAAACTGAAAGAACTGAAACGTTCACTTTAATTAAATGTAATATGTCAACAGATTACACATTATTAGTATTAGGTTAGATGAAAGCAATAATATTAAGTTGAACCAATTTTTTTTTAATTTAAAGTTAATATTATTGCTTTCAGCTAACATAGTACAGTTTTGTGAAATCTGTTAACATAACACAATTAAAGTCAACGGTTGAGTTTTTTCCAGTGAACAGCTCCATCTGGGACACTCCCTTTAGTGTCTTTGCAGGCGTCCAAAAGGCCCCTTGGCTCACTCTGCCTTCAGCAGTCGTCACGCCACAGCCCCCGATCGCCATTACATGTTAAACAAAGAAAAACAGGAAAACACAGCACATACAAATTCAAAATAAAACACATTGCTGCTTTTAGCTACGGTTGCTGATGGACGACAACTGTAGACCACTAGAACATTTCAATTTGTTTGCAAGATGGACAGCGAGCTGAAAACATGCACAACAGAACCATCATCCCCGGGAACCCTATCCCCCCCCAACCCCCCCTGTACTCCCCTCCTCTCTCGCTGCTTTGTAGAGTCAAAGGTAAAGGGTCTGAGAAGGCGATACATCCAGAGGAACGCAGTCACCGAAATTCCCAGGCTTTGACATTCAAAGTGCGGGGGGGGGGGGGGGGGACATGACTGACTGGCAACCTGGGTTATTGCTTCGTAGTCATATATTTGTTTTGTTTGTTGTCATATGATATATTATTTTCTGTTTGTTTTAAAACAGGACCTCAAAAAACAACACAACACATCACCTCATTTTTATTTGTTTTATTTTTTCTTACCAAAACCTGGGGAGAAGAAAACTACATTTTTGCCACAGTTGCTTGTTACAAAAATGCTACAAGATGTTTTTATACTGTAGGATATGAACCCACCGACCATGAACCTTATCTCTAAAGTTATACATTTTATGGTCCAAGTTCTGAACTAATCGGAATTTGACTCATATTTGTCTCCCCCCTGGAAAGTCATTATTTTGATCATGACTTGTAAGATGATTACAACTTTTTATTGATTCTAAATAAATTAGCTAATGTCACCTTTATGAGAATTACATGATGTAGCATATACGTATATAAAAAGGCAAGATTTACATTTAAATTGTTATCAATTTAAAAAAGGTGTTTTTTAGATGGAGCCACATTTGTAGCAATCAAATTGAGCATTTATACTTTTTTCACAAATATGAAATAAATCCTAAAAAATGTAAATGAAAGAAAAGCATTTGGCATGTATTACGTTTGTCCTCCCCTGGGTTTCTGTGAGCTAATCTGAATTCTAGCACTTTCAACCTTTAAAAAAAGAGTATTTTTTCTTTTAAAATTCAGCTTATATGTTCATGTGTTTTTTAATTTTGTATTGATCCTGTATATGTATGTGCCATTAGTTTGATGTGTAGACTTGATCAACCTTTGTGTATTTCTCTTCTCCAAACGAATAACAGTATTTTTGATAGATCTTTCACTAATATCCTTTTTAAATAAGAGCCCCTCTCCTCTCCTCTCCTATCTTTCTTTCTTTTTTGTTTTGGGGTAACCAGCTTTGCTTTCTCTCTCATAAATATCTAATCAAACTCTACAGCCAAGTGTGTGAAAAGAACAGCCACACCATTTCTGAGTGGGGGGGAAACCAGACCGTTGTCAGTCAAATGTCAAAGCCAACAGCCTGACCACAGCCTGCCTTTAAACGCTGTTGCAATTTGCACCCATCTGCACGCCACTTTTAGACAGTGTAACTGAACGAAATCCAGACATGAATAACCCCAAACTTAGCACTTAAAGCCGCAGCCATGGTCACTGAGCTGTTGTCGCCAAAGGAACAACTCCAGCCTCAAATGACTCATATGTGTGCCTTTAAATTAATGGAACTAAACATACTTGTAGATATTTTAAGACAACAGTGAAAAACGTAGAAAACGTATAGTCAGGCTGTGAAACACTGATATCATTGTCCCACCTGAGCTCATTAGGGACGCCTTGCAGAACTGTCACAAGAGTGAGTAAACCAGGACTGGGGTGAATTGAATCATTAAAAGATCCTTCTAGTAAAAACAAACAACACAAAGACAGGCCCTGTTTAAGGAATCGATCTGTATGGAAGTCCATTTCTGCCAAATCAAGTTAAAAAACAATCACTACGCAAAGTTACGTGAGATCAAAAACGATGAATTATGCTTGATCACAAATAATCCACCATCCATAATTAAGACTTTGTAAGTGAAGATGTTTTACTATCTGGTAAACTTTTTTAAATAACCTCGAACAATTACTTTTTCTTTCTACCATTTAAGGGAACATTGAAAAAATATCCTAGTAAAACCTTTCTTCACTTATTTTTAAGCCTTAATGTAATTTTTGAGTTATAATTTTAACTTCTATTTCCTTACAACTACTACATAATGTGCATACATACAAGATTATTACTTGACTCAGTTATTTGAAATGCAATTTGACTCTCTCCATTATAATGTCATAACTATGTCATAATTGTGACTTTTATCTTAGTTTTGAGTATCTCATATTGAACTTACCGTCATTATTTCTTTAGTAGTAGTCTTGATCTTTTTTTAAATATTTTTCTGGCAGATCTTGGCTTCCATAATGTTAGCTGACACTGAGAGGAGATTCCAAATGAGCACGAATTTATATATATATTTATATATATATGTGTTGTGTATGTGTGTATGCATGACCCTCCCCTGACTCAGAGATGTGTTCCTGTTCCTTGGCTTGGCTTGTAGCTCCATTACCTCGACCTGCCACCTACTAGGATGCACTTATCCTCACCTTTCCTCTTTACTACTAGGTGCAGAACACAAACATTTCTAAGGGAATTTGTCATCAGTTTAACTGATTTGACTTTATATAATGCTTGCCCTTTAATCTCCCTTTTGGCTTTTAGTAAGGAACTGGGTACTGTCTGATGCAGGCGACATCCACGTGCAGTTTTTATATATTTCTAGCTTATTTGTAAGTCTTGCATTCCAACCTCTTTGTGTAATCTCGTTAGTGACATAGCCCATTTTATTTGTATCACTTGCTATAACAGCCACCTCTGGAATAAAAAGGGTGAAAAAAGGTGAACGAAAATAGAATATTTGCATTCACTTACACTATTTTCTATAGCATGGAGTTTATCAACTACAGGGAGAATTATATAAATGATGTGCTTCGGAGAAAGAAAGAAAATGAGAAGTCTTTGCTTTTTTTTGTTACATATCTCACATGCAATCAGTTGCTGCAATGTAGAAGTGACAAGATTTGTATATTGGTTGATCCAAAGAGATGATGAACACAACAGAAGTATTTACTTATTGTACAGTACAGTGTATCTTTGACTTGTCATGTGTTATGTTGAAATGATTAAAAGACAAACCAGCGGTTTCACACTCTCTTCGCATTCTTTTTTGATTTTTGAACACTTTCTCTTTCTATCAATAGACATAGATCATTATTATTGTAAGATGGCCTAAGCCTTTTTTACACAACCATACCATAGAGGTGTGGAAGGTGAGCCCTCCTCTCAGAGAACATAAGAACAGCCGCGCCCCAGAGGTGGGGGACTCGAGTCACATGACTTGACTCGAGTCGCATATTTTTGGACTTGAGACTTGCTCTTGACTAACATTGATAAAATACTTGACTTGACTTTGACTTGGTATTCATGACTTGACCACATGACTTGAGACAGATTGACTCGAAAGGACTATACTTTTTTTAATTAAATATTTGCATTTGTTTTGTATTGTACGGAGCCCCTAAAGGGAAATGCTTTTACGCAACGCCTTCACTGTGTTTACTTTCATTAGAACAGCTGAAGAGCGACGCAGGCTGCTTAATTTTAACCACACACACCTCTACACACGCCGGCTGGAGCCGCCGCGGTCTGCTCCCCCCCCAAAACCCTCCTAACCTGCGAGGGGGCACTGAGCGTGCAGCTAGCACATCTCCACCGGCTGCTGGGTCGCCGAAGAAACGGTCAGCCTCCTCAAGCCAGGGCGCGGGGGTTCAGTAATGGTCGTGTTGGCCAGCGCCATCTGAACCCGGGGCGGCAAGTGGCCGCAGGAACGTCTCCACAAACAAAATCCGGGGATCTTGTCAGTTGACCATCAGTTTATCTATCGGTTTACATCTGTGTATATCTGCTTTTATTTATGGCTACTGATTATTATGTACTTTACTTATGTTAAGTATGATATAACATTAATATAGTTAAAGCATGTGTTTCTATTACCCACTATTGTTTTTTAACTTCTTTCAGAGTTCACCATTGCTAGATGTGTGTCTGAAGTGCCGCCTCAACTAGCACTTCCACTGTGCCTATTGTCCCAGCCTACACTAATCAGAAGAGGACCAAATTCACCAAGCACCTCTCGGTCACAGTGTGTTGGACAAATCAATAACTGGAACCCTGCAAACTCTGGTGGCACCACAGACAATCAAGACACCGCAAGGTAACCTGCAGACTTCGGTGGCAACCACCGACAGTCAAGACCCCGCAAGGTAACTTGCAGACTCCAGTGGCACCACCGACAGTCAGACACCGCAAGGTAACCTGCAGACTCCTGTTGGCACCACAGACAGTCAAGACCCCCGCAAGGTAACTTGGCAGACTCCAGTGGCACCACCGACAGTCAAGACACCGCAAGGTAACCTGCAGACTCCTGTGGCACCACCGACAGTCAAGACACCGCAAGGTAACCTGCAGAACTCCTGTGGCACCACAGACAGTCAAGACCCCGCAAGGTAAACCTGCAGACTCGGTGGCACCACCGACAGTCAAAACTCCAGTGGCAGTCGAAACACTGCAAGCCAGGGAGGCAATTGCCCAGCCACCTCCTTTTGCACATGCAAAGAAGCCCACAGATCTTCCTCTTGCTGAGCAACACAAAAAAAGAGACGTTGTTAAATGTGAGCAATGTAATTGGAATTGAAGACATTTTTTTTTGAGAACTCATAAGAAGGAAACACACAGATCATTTGGACAACATTTCTGAAGACCGTTATCTCAGGTCACAGTGTGTAGATGTTAAAAGAGGGATCTTTGCTGTGGAGAAGTCTTTCCATGGCCCAGCAACCCCCAGTTCCTTTCATCAAAAATACTTGGTCACAAACACAGAGGTCAGAGTGTGAGGTTGATCAGTGTAATTGAAATGCAGACTTTGCATTTAGAAGTGGTCTCCTCCCATTTGAATGTCACCACCATTCGGTCCTTGTGCTTTTGTCCTCGTGCCAATGTACCAAATGTTGCTCTGACTGAAAAGGAACTGTGTGTAATGGTTCAAAACCATTGGTTTGGGGAAAATCGTAAAAAAGAACTTTTAAAGAAACAAGAAGATGCTAAAGTGGAGGATCAGCTCTTCTAACTGTTGGTTAGACGAAGTTGCATATCTCTGTTTTTGAACCTTCAGTGTCATACTACAGCAGGCTTGGAAGGGTAGTTGTGGCATATGACACAAATAAAAACACTTGGCATTGCCCTTGTACGATTTCCAAAAAGTCATGCATCCACAAGGCTATAGGCAAATGGCATCTTTTTTGAGACAAGGAGGGACCTATTCAAAAGAGTTAAGAGTACAGAAGAGTACAGAAGAGAACTCTTGAATGAAGGCCAACTGAAGCACTCTGACAAAGAAAATTACCCAATCACTGACAGAGGTATTGAAAGGATTTTGAAATACATCACGTCTCACAAAAAAATACCACCTGAACTTCCCGTGACACTGGTTGCAAACTCCAGAAATGAAAAGGCTTCACTTGGATTTCCAAAGCATCTTGTTCCTGCTGAGGTCACTTGCAAGGAATGTGTTGAACAGAGTGTCCTCAGCGACCCCCAGTTGATCACCAGTAAAGCGAGGATTTTAACATGCTCTGGCATAGTTGAAGGTCAGTGACATTGCATGGATGCTGTAGCCTACTTGATAACTAATGATAGCAATTTGTTTTGCTTTAAAGTGTATTGCTGAAACACAATTCACATAATGTATTTTTTAGGGCTGTCAGTCGATTAAAATATTTAATCGCGATTAATCGCATGATTGTCCATAGTTTATCGCGATTAATCGCAAATTAATCGCACATTTTTGATCTGTTCTAAATGTACCTTAGAGGAATATTTTTCAAGTTTTTAATACTCTTATCAACATATGAGTGGACAAATATGCTTTATGCTAATGGTTATTATCATTTGAACAATGACAAATATTCTCATGAATATTAAACACAACAACCTCTGAACATTACAAATATTCTCCTCCATTCAACCGGGAACCTCTCTCATTCAATAATACAATACAACTTGTGTGTGTTGTGTGTGTGTGGTGTGTGTGTGTGTGTGTGTGTGGTGTGTGTGTGTGTGTGTTGTGTGGTGTGTGTGGTGTGTGTGTGTGTGGTGTGTGTGTGTGTGTGTGTGTGTGTGTGTGTGATGGATCGTTGGAGCTCTGTGCAGCTCAAGGCATATGCTCGAACGGGAGCTGCCTGGACGCTGCAATCATGTTGCACTATCCGTGCTGAGTGTGCTGACTTTTCGTACAATGTCCCGCTGTCTGGCCTTCCTGCATAAAGTCAAGTGCTCGGCGCAGTTGTGGCGAAATGTCGCTCCTCTGTTTTCATTTAAACAACTCCATATCCGTTAGCGCAGCTAGCTAGCACCAGATGCTAACAACAACAATGCACGTAAGGTCTCTCTCTCGCTCGCTCGGGCCACACATACACACACCCTCCCGGTCCTCCCAACAGCCAGTCGGTGCCTGCCGGTGAGCGTGGAAGTGTTGTCAGCTTGTAGATGGTATTTTAAACTCGATGCGCTCTGAAACTACGGGGCGGCCGAGGAAAAAAAATACACATGCGTTAATCGCGTTAAAATAATTAGTGGCGTTAATTTTTTTTTGCGTTAACGCGTTATTAACGCGTTAACTTGACAGCCCTAGTATTTTTATATGACATGTAGGCTACATTTGCACTTTCAGGCATATCGACATACAAAAGACATGTCCCAGTTGCGGTATGGTCTACCGCTATCAGGAGTGGCAGGATGGAATCCACAATTTCGATAACCACATGATGCTCTCTCTACATGTGTGCCTTACTTTAAGAAATGCATTACAGGTTAGGCTTTTTGATTTCTATCAGTATACACATTATCTACGTAATCAAAACAGGCAAATTTGTATCGGCAGAAAAAAAGGTTATTTCAGATTTATTGATTTTACAATCGACTTTATGCTGAAAAATAGGGCTGCAACTAATGATTATTTTCATTGTTGATTAATCTGTCGATCAATTTCAACAGTTGTTTGGTCTATAAAATGTCAAAGAATTGTGAAAAATGTTGATCAGTGTTTCCCAAAGCTCAAGGTGAGGTCCTCAAATGTCTTGTTTTGTCCACAATCCAAAGATATTCAGGTTACTGTCAGAGGACTAAAGAAAGCAGAAAATATTCACATTTAAGAAGCTGGAATCAGCTTTTTTTTTTTTAAATGACTCCAATTAATTGATTAATTGAATAGTTTGACTAATCGATCTATCGTTGCAGCTCTACTTAAAAATGTCTCTTCCTCTTTTCTCAGACCCACACTGCAGTTAGCCGTGTAATTGGGATTATTGAGGCAACTGAGGGAGAGTCCTTCCCTAACAAGGAGAAGGTGCTACAGGTGTATCTCTCCTTTGAAGCCCTCTCTGAACATGACTACACATATGCCTGTGTTTCATGGGTATCACCCTGTAACAGTTGTCATGGATCTTCATAAGAAGGGCGTTTTCAGTATGCCTGGTAAAAAGCTTAACTGAGTTGAATTTTCTATACAATAGAAATAAGTCAATCATAACTGAAATACATTGCAAGATCTCAAAGCTTTTTAAAAGTGTTGTAGCAGTGGTTTATCGTGTTTTGTTCAGTTTTGGTTTTTACATTTTCAGTTTCATTCAACTGATTTTCTTCTCAGTCAGTGAAATCCAAAATCCACCTCAGCAGTATGATGGTAGAGTCAATGTGAAAGACTTCTGGGATGCAGTGACTATGGAAATCCTAAGCCGTGGTTTCTATCCCAGTAAGTTATCTGTATCATCAGTTTTAAAGCAAGGAAATGCTGTGAAATGGTATTTCAACACTAGATCACACAATCTAGGGCAATTTGCTGATGCATCCTGGAAGTTATGATTCTATGGAAAAAAGTAAATTACACTTTATATACTTAAATGTTTGACATATATTTCAGGTGACGGCAAGAATCCTTTCATTGTCCGTCCAAGTTATCAAAACTGGGCACCGTGGATTGGACAGCATACCAGACAGTCAGATATTGTGTTCAACACGGAGTATGCCAAGATCCATGTGCCAGATGTCTCCACTGATGCGGACGAGCGGGTGACAGAAGAGCGACTGGCTGATGGTGTTAAACCTAAAGGTAGATCCAGAACCTCTATCTACCTACCTGATACAATTTTAAATGTAATGCGAGTCAGATGCATCTACTTTTCATGTCAAAATAGGTAGCAGAGGTTAGGGCTCTATGTAAGCAGTGTGGCCTCGACAGCAAGGGCTCTAAGATGGACCTTGTCCTTCGTCTTCGTGAGAAAATGGCCAGCAGGACGACATATAATAAAGTGTTTGAGAAAGTCTGGGGTGCCTCTGGTTAGTGATCCCATCAGCACATAATTATGTCTTATGCTAGCTTGTCTAAATCAAATTGCATGATTACCATTTTACCAAGTTTACTGAGGATTTTCTTTCTTTCTAGGTGGTTGGGCTGTAGTAATGTGCCCATGTGGAGTCGTGTATTCTGTAAAGTTTAATCTCAGAGCTGAGAGTCCCAGAGACTTCACTGACATGCTTCTGTCATGGAAACATTTTCCAAATGTTACAGTGTATGACTACGCAAGGGGGCTGGCCAGTCATGCCAACTGCCGACAACCACTGGATCCTCCCTTCCATCCACATGAGGGGAGGTTACTTCCTCCCTCACCAAAGAACATCAAACTGGCTGCAGAGAGAAAGCTTAGGGTAGATGGCATGGCTTAAGCACAGGAAAGAGGAAGAGGACAAGGACTGCCATCCAATCACTGGATCGTCTGATCATTATGCTTTGCTTGATGTTTTCCATCAATGCAACAGCAAAGATGACAGGGATCTCCTTCGGAGAATTGAACTTGTTCCAGAGCTTGCTGGGCACATTAACAGCCAGTGTACTGAGCAGTTATTCTCCGGGATGCGGAAAAACAATTATTTCCTTAATATGCTCACACCCTCTGCACACATCTTCCTACAGAGGAATATCTTGCACCTCTACAATGTGGACCGAAATAACAAAGTGAAAGAACAGTTCAAGAAAATTGTGGGAAGCAATACTGCGTTTAGCCTTGATGTTAATGGAAGAATCACCTTGGGTAATCATGAAAAGCTTGCTCTGTGTGCATGTAATTGTGTATTCATCTAATATGGTCTATGTATTTGAAATTGATAGAGGATACACATAGTGCATGTGGTTATCTATGACAGTCTTGGTATTCTTTTCTCAAATGAAGGGCATCAAAGCAAACCATGTCCTGGATGTAGGAAGGGCCAGATCCATTGGCAGCATGGTAAGCAAGTACCATTGTCTTGAAGTGGATTCTAGCAGTTACCGGAAGCCAGTGAAGGGAGCGGAGGAGCGGCGTGGTGTGGGAGAATTTAGGAAGGTTGAAGACCAGACGAGCCGCTGCATTCTGGATGAGCTGCAGAGGTCGGATGGCACATGCAGGTAGACCAGCCAGGAGGGAGTTGCAGTAGTCTAGGCGTGAGATGACGAGAGACTGGGCCAGAACCTGCGTCGCTTTCTGTGTCAGCTGGGGACGTATCTTCCTGATGTTGCCATTTTTCTCTTCTTTTACAGATCCTAAACAGCTGCCTCAAGGTCATAGAGAAGCTGGCCAATGACCAGGTAGTGAAGTTGCATACATTTTCCAATATAAATGTATCCCCTTCTGTTTATAATCTTTTCTGGACTGAAATAACAACTGTCTTACAGGGCATCAAAGTGTTCTCGGCAAACAGCTATGTCGTTCACACTTGGTTCATACCTATGAACCGGTACTTATGCGTATTATCATTATTATATTTTCTGGAATCATATGAGAATCACTGAATGTAAACTATTCATTTTACCATCTCTCCCAAGGATAAAGCAGACGATTTCCGGTGGATTCTGGTTCCTGTTCCCAGGGCCCAAGAGTTCAAAGCTTTTAATCTCAATCAGATCCGATCAGATTTTGAAATCCCATTTTTTGTGATCCAGGATCAGACAAGTCGGCCAAATGTTGTCCCTGGAGTTCAAAGCAATTCAGGATAGGATCAGTCTGTTCCAGATTACGATTTTTCAAGATGACTAGATCCTGAATATCAGTGCTTTAATCCTACCGATCGCCATCTAGTGGATATGAAAAAGAATACAAGGAAGACAAGAGACCACATTGCAGAGACATCTATAATGTTTAATTATATTTTTAAATACATAAAGGACATCAAATCATAATGAAATTGTAATTAAAAAAATACTCCCACTAGGGTAACAACAATAAAGCATTCATTCAAAGGCAGCTGGATCATCCAGGCGTGCTTTGAGGAGCTGAATTCTCAGTGAGGTTTCAGTTTGCTGAAGCCGGCACAGCTGTATTTGTTCTTCGGCCAGACGGATCTGCATCTCTGCCCTCTCCGTTTCACGGCTCAGCAGAGTCTCGTAGGCATCATCCCTCTCCGTGTCACGGCTCAGCAGAGTCTCGTAGGCATCATCCCTCTGCTCTGGTTTTCTGGTGCGCTTGCATTTTCTCTTTAGAGGTGGCTCTTGCAGTGTGTCATCAGGCCTGGCTGAAGGTCCAGCTTCTGGATCCACATGGGTCAGGAGGACCTCATCTTCAATGGTGTGTGTCACATCAGGTGCATTGACGACCTGAAATGAAAGTTTATCAATATACTTTATACCCCTTAATAAGATGATCACAAGCATGCAACCTGGAAAATTGTAGTACTAGGATGCTATGTAAGACATATAGCCATTGTAGTACTATGAAAATAACAATTATACAAGATAATAATTGTAGTTCTATAGGAACAAGGATAAAATCACACATACCTGCGACTCACGTTACAACGTTACAACGTACAACGTTTGGTATTCCATGTAAAGATTGTGACTGCTGACCACCAATGATATCAAGTACCACATCTGTGTATTGTCCCCTTTTATGTGGTTTGTTACCCGTCTGTGGGTTTTTAGCCTGGCTGTGGTCTTTGGTAGCTTGCTGCTTCAAATTCTTCCACCTCAACCTCACTTGGTCCACCGTCCTCTTGTGTCCAGATCCTGTGGCATTCACATTGTCTGTAACTTCCATCCATATTCCGCTCTTTACTTTAGTCGCTCCACCCTCTCTGTTAAAGCTACCAACTGGAGTCATAATTGTTCCTTACACCCTGCAGCAGTGCATGGGTCTCAGCAGATGTAAAATTAGGCCCCTTTTTGTCCATCTTTCCAACTCAATGGTTTGGTCAGGTCATCAATTAGTTGTATAGGTCTGGCCTTGCTATTAATTACATAATTAACCACAGGCCCTAACCAATCTGGACATTCATTCCAGGTGTGTATTTGCAATTAGTTGTTATTCAGAGACTGATGTAGGCCTACTGACTGAAACAACAGTCAGAACACAGTCATGGCAGGGATTGTTCACATCTTCCATGCTGGAAGGAGAGGTTACCGCCAAAGGGTCCACACCGAGCGCCCCAAACCTCTCCAACAGTACACAACAGAAGAACTGTACAATCGTTTTCGATTTGGACTTGATGACATCAACTACATTGCTGATCTGGTCAGGCCACAACTGCAGTGCAGAACCTTGCGGAGTCATGCTCTGACTTTAGAGGAACAGGTCCTCATTGCCCTGCGCTTTTACGCATGTGGAACATTCTATGAGGTCATAGCTGACAGCATGGGAGTCCACAGGACAACAGTGGGTGAAGTGGTGACAGCTGTGTCTGATGCACTGGCTCGCCTGCTGGATCACTTTGTGACTTTTCCCACTGATGGCCAGATTGCCAAAGTGAAGCAGAACTTTTTTCTTCTGGGAGACATGCCCAACACCATTGGGGTGATCGACTGCACCCATGTACATATTCAAGCACCTCGTCAGAGGGAGTGGGAATATGTCAACAGGAAAGGGAAGCACAGCATCAATGTGCAACTTGTGGGAGATGCTGACCTTGCCATCACCAACTGTGTTGTGCGATGGCCTGGGTCAGTCCACGTATCTTCAGAGAGAACCGGTTGTTCACTGAATTCCAAACCAACAGGCCACTCCTACCATGGGTGATGACACCTTTTCCCACGGCCAACACTCCCTCACAGATGCGCTACAACAATGCCCATGGAAGAACAAGGTGTGCCATTGAGCGCTTGAATGGAGTACTGAAGAGGCGTTTTGCACGCCTCAACTATCTGAGAGTGGAACCCCAAGGAGCATGCCAAATAACACTGGCTTGTATTGTGCTACACAATATCGCTGTCCATCGCAGAGTCCCCCTCTCTGACATCGATGATCCCCCAGAGCCCCTCGCACCTGCTGATGATCTAGGCCCCACCTATGGATTTCCCTCTAAATGAGAGACTGAGTGGTGGTGCAAGGCGAGATGCTATTGTCTGCAATTACTTTTGAAAGGTGATGACAGATGATGGACTTTTTTTGGTAGAAGATATTTTTAATTTAATCTAAATTAAATTTGTGATTGACAATCTTTGCTGTGATACTTTCATGAGCATAAACATTTATGTCATCAACATTTGGTTGAAAACAAAATAGGCCACCACAAAAAAAAAATGGAAAAATTAAATGTATTTCCCATGAAGGCTAAAAATTGTGTATTATTTCAGTTAACAAACTTTGCCATCTAATTTATATTGAAACATATTTTAAAATAAATTGTACAGTACATTTTGCTCTGGTAATCCACTGGAAATCCACCCCTCTGCTGGGATCAGGATAATCCAGTTTTTTGGGATCAAATTGATCCCAATCCTGTGTTGTCGGTTTGAACCCGTTTAGAAGATTTGATCCAGATTAAAGCATGGATTGGATTTCCTGATCTGATCGGATATCAAAGTGATCCTAATCCTGTTGTTTGGTTTTGAACTCCCCAAAAGATAAATCTGATCTGATCAGATAGGGATTAAAAGTTTTGAACTCTTGGGCCCAGGGCATTGGACAATATGTGTCAGTGATATGAATTTACTTATCTGTATTTCAAGCTAAACACAAAATATTACTAATTTCATCAATAAAGTATAACATCTTCTTATACTGTTACTGTCATTTCAAAATTAAGATAAGTATTTCAGCCCAAATTTTGTAATTTTGTGTTCTATTTGCTGTGGTAACTATTTTGTAGATAATGAAGCCACAAGAAAGGGAGATTTTTTTTAGATTCCCTAAATGGGACTGGCTTCCGTGATGAAAGCCAAATGGAAACATTGAGGTTTTTAAGCACAGAAATTATGTTCAGTTTTAAGGTTCTGTTCTTATATTTGGATTATTTTTGTCTATGGCTCTGTGTTCAGTTTTACATTTAAAAGATGACCTCAAGCATAAATTGACATGTTATTGAACAAAAGATTGGACTGAAACTGAGCATAAGACATTTAAAATGGGAATGTTCTGTTCCCACCCATTTATAAGCTTTCTTTTCTGTTTGTTTCCTTAAAATCAAGCTCTTGGTCAACCTGTTCGGCATTCCACTGTTGGTGGTTCTGCAGTTCTGCAGTGTTCAAAAGTTGGTGGTTCCACCAGTTTGACAATATTCAACCAGTTATATGTTCCAGTTTTCAATTTTCTTGAATGTCCTTGTCTAAACAGCTGTGTGTTATCCCCCATTAGACAAGTTGCTCTGCTTGTGTCACCTGGACCCTGGAGAGAATTCTGTGCAAACGACATTCAAGTTAGTAATTATGATGCACACTAATTGAGTTTGATTCCTGGATTCCTACACTGTGTGTGTGTATATGTGTATATCATGTATATAATCTCACCTTCTTCATGAAATAGGGCATACCAAGACAACAGGCCTGTGGGGTGTTTGTGCTCATGGTATGGCTCATCTGATGAATTTAGCAATCTTTTCTTTACAGTTTTGCAATTAGTGTGTAATGTTTTTTTTACTCTTGAACAGTATGCCCTCTACTTTGTGATGGAGTCAGCTTTTGATTTCAGTGAGGTAGGCCACAGAGATACACTTTTGATCAGTCCTTGTGGTGTTCCCTTTTCATTTTAATATGCATCTTTTTTTGCACAGTTGGACATGGAGCATTTAAGGAGATGGTGGTGCATGCTACTCATTGACAACTTCCCCGTGACGTAAGTATTCTTACCGTGACACATTTTGTGCATGTGTCATCTTGAATCTTTTATTGTATTGTTTTTATGTCTTATGAGGGCAAAAAAAAAAAAAAAAAATTAAATTAAACAATAAACCAGTTGTGTTTGTTAACAATTCCCATATCACTTGTTGTCACTGATAGATTCGAAGGCAGAAGATCAACCAAAAGACGATTGGAGAGGGAAGACTGCGAAGACAGTCCCAGGGTAAGTAATCATGATGACCCAGACCCACCCAAAAGAAGTAAAGTCGTAAAGGAAATGGCATTCTGCAGCGACTTTGGATGGGTATGTAGACTGTCATTTACTACTTAAAATCTCCATGGATGTGCTCCACAGCCATACAGCTTGTTGCTTCCACCTCTTATTCAAGGGGGCAATGTGTCATGATGCAAGTACAACTGTTTTACCATGCAGTAGTAATTCCTTTTATCTGGTGTCTTCCAGAAAAAGGACCCACTGGCAAAGACGGCTGCAGAAGAAATTCAGCTCTGAAGAGGAGGATGGAGTACGTGATAATCTGTTATACCTTACATGAAATTCACAGCACTTCCTTCTGTTCTTTTGCAGCGACTGGTAGAAAATGGCTGAATATATTTTGTACCACTGATTTAGATAGTGTTGCATGTGCAAGTTTGTGTGCGTCATAATTACACATTCAAAGCATCTTGTTGCAAATCAGCAGCAGCACTATAAGAATAGTAAATGTACAGTGTAGTAGCAATGCGTAAACTATTTCTCTTCTTCCCAGGAGAAGCACCCCTTTATAAGTAGTGCTATGGCGGCATCTCAGTGGTGCTCTGCAAAGAAAATGGGCGATAAAGTCATCCTGCCACAAATTCTTTCCATGGCCCCACTGGACAGAGAAGCAGCTCTCCATGACCTTGGTGAAGCCAGCAACCTGCGGGACGAAGACAGCTGGGAAGACAGGATGGACCCATTTATGTTCAGTTTCAAATTTGAGTCGGACTATTTAATGTTTTTTGAGCAGTGCATTGATAAAGAAAACCTTAAGGTTCATGCCTGTTTTGAAGAGCGCGGTTGAATGTTTGCATCAGCAAAGCCTTTCACTGTTGTATAGATTTTTTTTTATATACTTGGTTTGGTTTTTATATTTACTGTATTTGCTTTTTTGGTTCTGTTATCTTAATGATTGTTCTGTTATATGATAAATGTTGTAAATAATAAATGCTTTTTCTATCATTCTAGGAAATGCAGTGCAATGTATCATTTGAAATATATGGACTAGATACAGGCCCGGTTCCAGAACAAAATGTCTCAGGGTGCATCTGAGATTTGAGAGGGTGCAGTCGTAAAGTGCTATTTTTATAAGTGGGGAGTGGACCTAACACCCTCTAGGGGGGTCCTCACCTCCTATAGGGGGGTCTGGGGGCATGCTCCCCCGGGAAGATTTATTTGAAAATATTGAAGTTAAAAGCATCAATCTGGTGCACTTTGAGAGCAACATGAAGAGATCTATGGAAACTAGGGCTGCTCGATTATGGCAAAAATCATAATCTTGATTATTTGGGTCAATAATTGTAATTGCGATTATTAAATGCGATTATTCATTGACTTTGAAAACATCTATTTATTGGAGAGAAAACTATTTGAACAGTATGTTTTTAACAGTTGAAACCCTGAACTTTAAGTATAATTCAACTGAAAAACCCCAAAAACCCAAAAAAAAAGAAAAGTAATAATAATAATAAAAAAATAATCGTTTTATTTCGATTACGTTGTTTTCGTAATCGTTGCAAGCCATAATCGTAATCGCGATTAAAATATGATTAAAATACGATTAAAATACGATTAATTGAGCAGCCCGAATGGATACATCTCAACACCATATGAAACAGAACTTTAAGCAGATTTTCTATTTCTTTATGGATATTTTACAAATCACTCCCCTTGACCGAAATGTCTACATGCAGAAGATGGCATCGTTTTTACATGAATATTCCAGCCAATCTCTGTTTTGAAACCATGAGCTGCAAAATGAGGGCCTTACCCCACTGTACAGGCGAGTTGGGTACTTTTTTAAATATACCTGGGCAGGCTCTGTTTTGCCGAGGTCCTCTGGCACTTGGGGCCGCCGAAGGGTGGCGGTGTTTGGGGCAACGAAGACGGCTGCTCCGCCTCCGTGGGAGAGGCGGGCAAAGCCGGCGAGTCGGGCGGGAGGACGTTAGTGTCCACGACAGTGGCCGCGGGAAACGTAATGTCCCCATGATCTGAACTGTTATTACCTGCAGTAGATGCAGTGTTACTGCTGGCGATAAGGGCTGGTTGTTTTAACCATTTTCTGATGTTCATCACTGACTGCTGTTTAAGCACCTTGCAGATGACGAACGCGCAGCGGCACAGGTTACGCGCACCTGACATAATAACGTTACTTACCGTTTAAATTGACCAAATAAATGCAGCACACAATGTTATTTAAAAGTGGGGTAAGTTTGAGAAACCGGCTCGAGATACACTTTTTGTTATATTCCATGGAATGCTCTTAACATCCCGATAGCAATGAATATCTGAAGTGCTTTGACAACAAATCCATAAAAACACATCATCTGTGGAAGCCGTGGTACTGTAAAAAGCACGACCAATCATCTGAGCCGGCCCGGCTAAAGTAACTGGATGGCCTACCTGCCTGTCAGCCTTCCATCTTGTGCACGCACAAATGTATCTCGTACCCTCATTGGGCGTGCCGTCATTGGGCATGCATTGCACGTTCATGTGTGTTGGAGGAGGTGCTCTGTCAGGAAGTCTGAAGGAAGGGGCGGATTCTTTTCGGCTGTGTACTTTCAAATTTTAGTGCACTCGAGCCGGTTTCTGAAACTTACCTACCCCACCTTTAACCACAATTTATGTTATTTCAATTATATTCTTCTTTTTAATATCATTATTATTACTACTACTATTATTATTGTTATTATATATGTAATATTTTTCACTTTTCATTTTTTCACTTTTCATTTTTCAGATGAGGGTGCATAACGACTCAACTGAGGGTGCAATGCACCCTTATGCACCCCCGTAGAACCGGGCCTGACTAGATATGAGTATGCACAGAACTGACTAAATGAATAATCAATTAAAACAAATATTAAATAATGAACTTAAATACACTAATATAGAAAATATGACTTTTTATACCACATTGCACATGTGGTATAAAAAGGTATATTTAAATTAGGGCTGTCAGTCGATTAAAATATTTAATCGCGATTAATCGCATGATTGTCCATAGTTAATCGCGATTAATCGCAAATTAATCGCAAATTTTTGATCTGTTCTAAATGTACCTTAGAGGAATATTTTTCAAGTTTTTAATACTCTTATCAACATATGAGTGGACAAATATGCTTTATGCTAATGTTTATTATCATTTGAACAATGACAAATGTTCTCATGAATATTAAACACAACAACCTCTGAACATTACAAATATTCACCTCAATTCAACCTGGAACCTCTCTCATTCAATAATAGTGTGTGTGTGTGTGTGTGTGTGTGTGTGTGTGTGTGTGTGTGTGTGTGTGTGTGTGTGGTGTGTGTGTGTGTGTGTGTGTGGTGTGTGTGTGTGTGTGTGTGTGTGTGTGTGATGGATCGTTGGAGCTATGTGCAACTCAAGGCATATGCTCGAACGGGAGCTGCCTGGACGCTGCAATCATGTTGCGCACTATCCGTGCTGAGTGTGCTGACTTTTCGTACAATGTCCCACTGTCTGGCTTCCTGCATAAAGTCAAGTGCTCGGCGCAGTTGTGGCGAAATGTCGCTCCTCTGTTTTCATTTAAACAGCTCCATATCCGTTAGCGCAGCTAGCTAGCACCAGATGCTAACAACAACAATGCACGTAAGGTCTCTCTCTCGCTCGCTCGGGCCACACACACACACACACACACACACACACACACACACACACACACACACCCTCCCGGTCCTCCCAACAGCCAGTCGGTGCCTGCCGGTGAGCGTGGAAGTGTGGTCTGCCACAAGCGGGTGGCAGGAGCGGGGCTGTCAGCATCAGCTTGTAGATGGTATTTTAAACTCGATGCGCTCTGAAACTACGGGGCGGCCGAGGAAAAAAAATACACATGCGTTAATTGCGTTAAAATGATTAGTGGCGTTAATTTTTTTTTGCGTTAACGCGTTATTAACGCGTTAACTTGACAGCCCTAATTTAAATACATTCATGCATTTAATTAGTATGAAGTTTTTATATTTAGTTTTTTAAATTATATTTAGTCGAGTGCAGATTTCTATTTGTACTTCTTGTAGTTGTCCAGAAGATGATGCTGTTTGTCTCATTAGGATATCCATACACCCCGCCCATCGGACGTCCAGCCCCGCCCACATCTGACCACGCCCCATTCCGCGTGCTGCAGTCAGGGCCTATAGATAAATCCGACCAACCTGGACGAGGTGGAGCTCCCCAGCACCACCACCACGTGAAAATACTAGGGCTGTCAAATGATTACAATTTTTAATCAGATTAATCACAGCTTAAAAATTAATTAATCATGATTAATCACCATTCGAACTATGTCCAAAATATGCCATTTCTTTATGTATATTATTGTGGGAATGGAAAGATAAATGAAAGAAGGCGGATATATCCATTTAACATACAGTATCTATGTTTATTATAACATTTTTCTGTGTGTCAAAATGAAAGACAGCCCACACACCTATCAATCATCAAACCGTGGGGTCTTAATTCATTACGTGTTGATTTCTATCAACGGGGGAGTACTTCAGGAAAGTCGACTGGGAGGGGGGGGGGCTAGTGGAGTACTTCGTGACCACAGAGTGGGAACGTTGTGATCAGCTGTTTTAGCGCAGTTCTCCAGTGAAGGGGGGGAGTCTCCCTCCGCAGCCGGTTGGCTAGTTTTGGCACAATTCCATTGTACAGACCGACGTTAACAGCAGCCTGTCTGTGCACACGGAGACCGTCTCTATCGTCCGGTGATCTAACCGCCTTCTGGAAAAGCTTCACAAGTACGTCGGTACGCAAATGCGCTTTGTGACACAAGTCACGGTACGCATTTCAGATTACGCACATAACCTGCGTACCAGTTATGTGCACCCCTGTACCAGAGTCCTGCACGGGTCTGATTTTCAAGACCCGCTCCCGCCCCGCACCCGCGACGTGCAATACCGAACCCGCCCCGCTACCCGCACCTATTGCCAATTAGTTCCGCAACCCGACCCGAACCCGCATACTGTATGAGCAGTGAAAACGTGCAATTATTAACACACGCAGGTGCATATTTGTCGCAAAAAGCGTGGGATGTTGGTTATTTTCTCCATCTAGGAACCAAAAGCCTCCCAGACGTTGGATTTCGCTCTTGAGGAAGTGTTATTGAAAATGCTGTATTCTCCGCTAGAGAGCTTCACCTCAGCCATTTCGAATGTGGCGCGCACAGCAGCAGATTGATGCGCTGCAGAGGTTATGATTATGCGCGGTCCCGCGGGGGAGAGGTCTGAGGATGTAAACATTAAACTAAATAATTATTATTTTAATATATTTAGGCCTACTATGCAACACCCGCGACCCGACCCGCATCATCTTTGTTTTACCCAGAACCGAACCCGGAAAAAAGCGTTTGAAAAAATACCAACCGCGAATCGCCTTTTTTGCGGGTCACCCGTCGAATACCCGCGGGTACCCGACCCGATGCAGGACTCTGCCCTGTACTACAGCAAAAGTATTCTCCGTCGGGACTTCCTGCAACAACACCACGCCGTTATCTTGATTCTGATTGGCCAGAAGACATTATCAAAGATCTTCAAATGTATCAAAGACGATCACTACGTGACAAAAGTTTTCAAAACCATTTCTGGTATTCGGTATTTCCAGACAAGTGGCTACTGAAATCAATCTTACTAACTGCTGTCTGTGCAATTCTCAGCGCGAGTTGGCAGACTTTATTTTGCTTACTTTAACATCATTTTTCATGGTGGGGCTAAGCCATTTCTTGGTATGGGTGTTGCCTATCCCAGCCATACCCTGGCGCTGCCACTGGTGGGATGTATGGGGCGGGCCATTCTGAAATGTGCGTTAAATGCGTTAAATATTTTAACGCAATTAATTATTTTTTTTAAATTACCGCCGTTAACGCGATAATTTTGACAGCATTAGAAAATACTTCAAGTCCTCATCACGGACCTGGCAGCAGGCAAAGTGTGCCTCTACGTGCGCAAACCACGCCGTAGTGGCATGTTCCCAAAACTCCGGCAGTTTAATATAGACATCGCGATCAGCCATGTTCATTAAGTCTTCGGAAACTATCTCGAAAACGTCTGGGTTCCCAGTGTAGAGCCGATGAATGGGAGTCGGAGGCGGCGTGTTTAGTATGGAACTCCACACTTTATTTTCCATTAGGTTTTACAAAGGGAAAAATATATGCTACCTGCTACTGTCAAGCTAGAATGAATACAACAACACGGTACACACACTATATACAACGGTGAATTATGTCCCATAATGTTCCACCACAGTCATAGCTGTGGGAACATGTTTCAAATAGTGGGTGCTGTGGGGATGACACCAGGCTAACATTTTAAAGTAAAATGCTTCAATCTGGTGCACTTTGAGCGCCCAATTACTAGAGACTAGATCTAGGGCAGGGGTCTGCAACCTTTTTGACCAAAAGAGCCATTTTGCTCCTTTTTCCAAAACATTTTTTTGTCTGGAGCCGCAAAACATATTTCATAGTTTTTTATTGTTATATCAGACAAAAACTACAGTTTTTTTGCATTTATTAGGCTATTTATTACATGATATAAAACTGTTAACCTCTAATAAGAAACAAAGAACTCTTATGGCGCATTTCCACTGCAGCGGGTAGCCCCGTTTAAGCGTCCTCAACCGTCCTCAAGCGGCCAGGCCAGTTTTTGGTGGCCTTTCCATATAGCCTAGTACCGGCTAGCGGGTACTTTTTCCCTCTTTTTCCGGCCCCATAAAATCGTGGTTCTATCAGACCAGGGCCAGGGCTGAACTAGTGACGTCAACACTCTCGACTGCTGATTGGTCAGAGAGAATCGTCACAAGATCGTGCGCGAGTTCATCCCTAGCGTCGCATATATATTTAGAAGCAAGCTTGCAGCATTTTTATAAACAGCATTTTGTAAACGGATGAGCTACAAAAATGGCTACGTCTAATAAGAAAAGCACACCGTGCTCGACCGAGGAGGTGACGACGTTTCTACATCTCATTGGGGATGATCGGGAGCTCGACGGAACAACTCGAAATGTGAACAAAAACAAAGCCGATCGCCCCGCCTACACTGCGTTGCTACCCCAGGTCCTAAACTGTAATGGAAATGCGCCACGGCCTCGGACGGCCAGCTAGGCAGCCCGAGGCCTGAGCGAGGACGCTTAGGGACGCTTAAAGGGGGCTACCCCGTTGTAGTGGAAATGCGCCATTATAAGGAGAATTAAAAATAATACACAGGCCTACTTTAAAATAAATTAAACACAGCACTTGGGGAGTCCTCTGCACATTTGAAGGAAAAAAAAGTATTATTCAAATGGGACCACTTTGAAATAAATAAAACATATAGCTGCTCCCTAAAAAGAGTAAAAATGGAGAAACCAGCTCGAGTGCGCTAGAATTTGAAAGTACACAACCGGAAAAAATATGCCTCTTCCTTCAGACTTTCTTACAGAGTCCCTCCTCCAACACACACGAACGCGCACATGACCAATGAGGGCACGAGATAAGTTTGTGCACAGATAGAAGGCTGACAGGCAGGTAGGCCATCCAGTTATTTTAGCCGGGCCGGCTCAGATGATTGGTCGTGCTTTTTACAGCGCTATGGCTTCCAGAGATTAATTTTTGTATGTATTTATTGTCAAAGCATTTAATATATTCATTGCTATCGGGACGTTAAGAGCATTCCATGGAAAATAACAAAAAGTGTTTTCTGAAATAAATTACATACCCCATTGAATTATGACTGAAGATCGTCAGCTGTCTTCCTCTCTCTTGTTGTTCCTCGATATGTAAAGGCTGCAGCACCTTTGACAACTTCTCTCTACATATCAAACATACCGGTAAACCAGCATCGTTTGCTGTGAAAGCATATAACTCTGTCCACACAGAATTAAATCCTGTGTTCCTCCGGTACTTTTCTTTGATTTATCCATAGTTCGCTCATCGAGCCGGGGGTCAGGTTATTCGCCTCCAAGAAAAGGCGCTCGCGCGGGACCGTAGCAGGATGTGACGCATATTTTAGTTGACCTAATTAAAACCGTTTTGTTTTTTATTTATGTGTGTATATATATCACCTCAAAATACAAGATACGAAACATTTTCAACCATGCAACAAAATATAAATAGTCCTACAAATACTTTTATTTTATTTCCTTCTTATTTTTGTCTAAACTCAAGGGAGCCAGAGCAGAGGGCTTAAAGGGCCGCGGGTTGCCAACCCCTGATCTAAGGGGTACAACTCTAAACACCCATATGAAAAAGATCGGTTTGCATTTTATTAATCAAATAAGTATGTGAACATTTCCAATAACCTACCATAGCAAATAACAAATAAATGTAATAAATGTAGGCTAACTTATTTTACCAGTTAACATTTATTTATTTATGCATATTTTTAAATCTCTCCAGTTTTAAACGATATTTTTGGTTTACTGTCCTAAAGTATACATTGGAATGATTTCAAACCTGTTTTTATTTATCCTAATAATTATAAAGGAGTGCCTTGGAAATATTAGTTTAGCCTACATAAATTGTGATCAAAACGTTTGAGATGTGACTAAAGTGAACTATCTAAACACTCAGAGCCTCTCAGTCTGACAGGACAGAACTCTCCCTCCACATTATTGTAGAAACAGCTTCTTATATCCGTTAGCGCAGCAGAAGCTAACAACAATCCCCGCCGGTACCGGTGCACCCCTTCTCTCTATCTATCTCTCTCTCTCTCTCACTTTGGCTGTGAGTTGCGGGCGCCTGATAAGCAACATCCCCCACTTTCATCACTTACAGCGGCCATCGTACAGGGCAAATGCAGGAACTGCCGGAGATCATCGAAAAGGCAGCCGCCGGAGTGCCTCATCGTTCCCCCAGCACAGGAGAGCTCTCCTGCGACATGGCAGGAGTGTTCTCCCGGGTACAGACCACCAGGAGTGACCCCGTCTGGCCGTGCTTCTAGGCCATCCGGAAGTACCAGGAGGGAGCGGCGGAGGCCCATAGGAGCCAGAAGGCTCCGGTGTCCTCATACGTCCCACTCACTAAGATGGAGGGGTTGACGGATGTTGGTTTTCCGACCGTGCCTCCCCATGAGCCGAACCTGACGGCATTTTTTGGGGTGAAGCAGGCCAGCATGGTCGCCGGACGGCGTCCCTTGCTGTCCTCCCCCGGGGACCAGTTTGTCGTCCGCCAGCCTGACCGGATGCACCAGTGTGCCTTCCAGGCGTCTGCAGCGGCGAACAACATCGCTCTGCTGTCTCACTCCATAGTGAGACTATCAGAGCAGCCCTCCATGCCCTCCGAGGCTTTGGAGGAGATAGGCAAGGCTGCCAGCACGGCACTCACCCTGTGCGCATCCGTCGCCGTTTCCACGGCGAGTATTGCGGAGTGGACGACGCAGATTCAGCAGCAGGGGGCTATACCGGAATCTGCAAGGAAGGTCCTGCTTGAGGCTCCAATCAGTCCGGACGGGCTGTTTGGACCTCATTTCCAGGCTATGGTGGAGTCGATGAAGTCCGCCTCGGTGAAGGCGGACGACATCAGACGGCATGTCAGCTGGCTTCAGCCTGCCGAGCGTCCCCAGTTCCCGCAAAGGCGGCGACGTCTGGGTCGCCCTTCGGTGGCTGCGGGGGCCCCGTCCCAGGTCTCCGCTCCTCCGCCGGTTCAGAGACAAGGTCTCCCGGCAACGAGTCGGAGGGGATCAAAGCACCCCCGCTCCCGGTCTGCTCCTCCGCGAGAACCTCAGAGGAAGCAGTGTGCAACTCGATTTTGACAGGATAACAACTGGTGACTTCTAGAATTGTGTGAGTAACATTCAGTTTTTAGACTTCTCTGTTTCAGTGTGTGTACTCTGTATAAATGCTCTGTAGTTGATCTGATTGAAATTGTGATTTTAAATCTCAAAACCGCTACAGTCAGGCAGAAACTTGGGACAAGTAATTTGACACAAACCTTAAAACTGAACTAACTGACTGCTAGGGTTAACTTTGATTTAAACATTTGTAGAATACTAAGAGCTTTATTGAGTAGGTGTAACTGTATTAAGGGTTAAACTCATAACTTTATAACTTAGGGTTTAATGTAATTGTAAAACCATTGTGCCACTGAACAGACAATAACAACTCAGGAGGGAGCCAGTCTCGATTTCTTTTTGAGGGCCACCAGCTGCAGCAACCCAGTCTCACGGCATTTCGTGTTATAGTCAAGACATTTAATCTATTGATTCTTGTTCACCAACACGATTTTCCCCTTTTTTTCGTGTCACACAGAACGATTTTAAAAGCAATGTATTTCTATTGGTAGTATGTTTCGTGCCTGCAGCACGTCTTTTTGTCCATTCGGGTCTTGGAAGACCGGAAGCTGTGGGGTTCATAAAAACATGTTCTTACTCAATATCAAGCCACGATTATTGGTTTTATTTTAAATCGTATAATGTCGGACTCTTTTTGTCGTCTGTGAGGAAAATAAATGGGGCTCAGAGCCTTAGAATACTGACATCTGTATTTTCCCTTCTAATTTGTTATTCTTTTCTAAATAACACACTGTTATTTACTCACCAATAACACACAATTATCCTTGTTTTTATTTATTTGTTTAATTCCATAATCTCGGGCTTTTTTGGCGTCCGTCAGGAACTGAATTTCAAAATAAAAATAACGGGAAACAGAGGTAGGCCTATAAGGGACATTTCGAGTATCATTGCGATACATAGCCACTGAACTGATTACCCAAGATCCTCAGCTATGGTTTAAGCTCGCTGATTGGATGTTTTAGCCGCAATGCATGTAGGGATATGGTGTTCATGCCATATCAAATCCGAAAAACATTTCTGAGTTTAGGATGGCCGAAGACACTACACTACCCATAATCCCCAGCTATCGTTTAGGACTACTGTCCCCGTGATTAATCTTCAAGCTCTGGGATTGGATGTTGGAGTGGCAGTGCGCCAAGGTTACGCCGAGCGTCAAACAGCTGTTTGAAATGGAACGAAACCACGGCAGACTATCCAAAACTGGAATCGAACGCCCCCCCAGAACTACACATGCTGGCTATTGTGTTTCGCAAAATGTTCTATGGGACGTCTCTACTGAACGTTTTCGTTTTTCCCACAATTAGAAGTTGCCAGTATTAAAGACATTGGTGTTATCAAATGTAAAACATATAATTAATAAATGGGTGAAAATCGCTTGTGTCCATAATGCGCAGCATTAATATATATACATGACAGCTCATTATTACTTTGTAATTCTACTCCAATACAATTCAGAGGTTAACCTGGTATTTTTTCTCCACTACATTTATTTGAGTTACTTTGCAGATTCTGATTAATGATGTGAAATATAAACAACCCTTAAATCAGACTTTAGTTACACCTGAGTAAAATTCAGGGAAAGGTGATTGTCAAGCGCCAACAATCAGGAGAGATATTTGATAGTTGGTGCTTGAGAAGACTAAACATTTATCTGCAATTGACATGAATGGAAACGAGTAATAAAGTATATTCATTACTCGTTATTCTCTACTAATAGTTAATTAAAGACTGTATAATGGCTATTTTGCACATCCCTTTCAAGATTTCAAGATTTTCAAAGGTTTATTGACATATCATATACACAACTACGGTGTAGTTATGCAATGAATGAAAAACTTGGGTCACAGGTTCCTCAACAGTGCATTACAAGACATCTATCAATATGTGTGTATACCTCCAGCATTAAACTGTCAAATTCTGCACATTTCTTATACTATCTACATACATAAGAGTATAATTAATATGTATAATATCAGTTAAAATAAGTGCTTCAACATAGTTAACATTGCAGGAAAGCAATATATTATTATTATATTATTATATATTATATATTGAATTGAAATATTAGACGTTAAGTACTTTGTCAGGCTTAATATTTATCTGTAGATAGATACCCCCAAAGCTTTTTTCTTATTTAAAAGAAGACCTTAATCTAAAGTATTATTTAATGTTTAAATAAAGGTTAATTCGTTTTTCTGTTTTGCTCCTCCTCCTATTAATATCTTTGTACATCCTGCACTAAACTGTTTTATTGGAAAGATCACTTATAGTATCTTCTTGCTTTTTTATATTCTATATTTCTATCATTGACCTTCTACTTTCCCCCTATGAAAGTATGTACTCTTAATATTTTTTTCATCAAATATAACACATAAAAACAATAATTCAATAACGTGCTTTAACCACTAGGCGGTGCACACAAGGTACACACAGCCATAATAACTTTGTATTATTAGTGTAGGACACTTATGTATGTACAACCAAGGGTGTAACTTTGGTTTGAGAAGTGGGGGGGGACACAAAACAGGGGTTACTCCGCAATGAAAAATTAAGAATTTAATTCCATTTCCTGCCTTTCTACAAATATATTAGGGACTATAGTGTTAACAAATCCAAGAAAAATGTGGAGTGTATATAATGAGTGTGCACACTTATCTAGTATCCTATCCATGTGAACCTGTTTTATTTGTGATGACCTCACATCCTCTTGGGGGGTCCGGGGGCATGCACCCCGGGAAGATTTTTTCTTAAAATTGAAGTTAAATGCATCATCTGGTGCACTTTGAGGGCAACATTAAGACATTTATGGATACAGCTCTCAACACTCATATGAAACAGAACTGTATATATTTCAATAAACAAAAAACCATTCAAATATGCTCACAACCAATAACAAATATTTGATAAACTCCTCTATCCTATCTTTATCTTACCTAGTCTGCATTCTTTCTTTTTATTTATGCATATTTTACTAATCACTAACCTTTCAAACTGTGTTTTTTATTTTTGTACTGACCTATAGTACACATTGGAAGGATTTCTTAACTTATTTTATATACAACTATATTACATAGATGGAAATATTTGTTTACATAGATGACCAAACCATTTGAGACCCACTGAGATAACTTAGAGATAAGTTTACAATCTAATCACTCAGACTCCATTAACTCCCTGAGCTGACGTTATCTCTCTCAGTCCAACAGGAGAGGACTCTCCCTCTCCTTATTGTTCAAACAGTTTATAATCTCCGTTAGCTCCGATCTAGCACCAGATGCTAACAACAACCCCTGTAACTCTCTAGCCTCATCCCAATACCCCTCCTCGACTCCTCCTTTCCCTCACTCGCGTCCCTTCCTTGCATCTTAGCTCCGCCTCCATAAGATGCGAGCGAGAGACACGAGGAGGTGACGCGAGGACAGAGGAGTCCTCAGGTATTAATTTGCGATGTCCTCGTTCACTCAAACGTCACTTTTAAACGACGTCTGTTAATGATGACATGTGCACAGCTGTATCCCCTCTCATCGGGCTTAACTGAATAACCCTTTAGAACCGGCCCATTTGTTGTTAAATATTTATTTAAATGAATGAATCTTTCTCCTGTTAGTCAAGGAATTCAATGTATGATGGTTGGTCCTGCTTTTGTGTTCCGTTTTGGTGTAAAATAGCCTACATTTAAATAAAAATAGAATTATAGTAATGTGAAAGCCTTTTAGAATTGCATATAATAATTCCCACGGAGCTGTGAGCACTTATACATTTATGTGACCGCACCCCTCCTCCCTCATCCCTCCTCGACTCCTCCTTGTGCATTTCAGCTATTGGGACGTCCTTCAAAATGGCGTGTCTTGATCGATTTCCGGGTCAAGTCCCGGAGGGGGGAAAGAGAGGAGTCGAGGAGGTATTGAGATGAGGCCTCTCTCTCTCTCTCTCTCTCTCTCTCTCTCTCTCTGTCTCTCTCTCTCTCCGACAGGAAAGAGCTCTCCCTCTCCTTATTGTTGAAACAGCTACTAATCTCCGTTAGCTCCGAGCTAACAACAACCCCCGTAAATCTCTCTCTCTCTCTCTCTCTCTCTCTTGTGCCACACACACACAGACGCTCCTCCGTGACGATGACCGCTTGCGTAAAAAAATAATAATAAACACATTTAAAAAGTGGGGGGGACACAAATAGGATTTTGAAAAGTGGGGGGGACATGTCCCCCCTGTCCCCAGTGGAACATGTGACGATTTACCATGCTGGGAGACGTGAAGATGTCACGACTTCGTCCCTTCAAACGTGACAGCTACACGGTATTGTTAACCCATGTTAACCAGTGGAGAAATAACCGGAAATACCAAGCAAATGCTCCCCCGACGTAATGATTTATTTTTTAATAGTCACACTCGATTACACCGATTTTCTTGTTGCCCCAGCTGGTCGACACCTCTTTTAGCAGAAACAAAGGCTACATTAATGTATTAAATCGATGTTAATCCATGCGTGTGGATGTGGAATTAACGGACGTGACGTTGTGCGATTGAGTTGCAAGGCAACAGCTTCGGTTCATGTTAATTTTCAAACTATTCAACTACAACCGTAGTTATATTTAAAAACATGTTAGAAGGCCTCACGAAATACTTTAATGCAAATTAAAATGTAAATTTGAAGGAATGTGTGTATAACAAAATACATCGGTCATAAACTAAACCGGAAACAGACGTAGGCAAGATCCTCAGCTCGATGATTGGATGGTTTAGCCGCAATGCATGCTGGGATTTGGTGTTTATGTGATGTGAAATCTGAAAACGTTTTTTAAAAATACAATAATACTTTATTCTGAGTGTGCTTGCTTTTCTCTTTGAAAGTCATCACATAACGGCATTGTAATACACGGTTCGGCTGCATTAAATATTACATATCTGCCGTAGTTCTCTATTTATAGAGCCCTGCTGAGAAGACTTCTAGACAAACAGGAGAACTCCCGCCAAAACTGAAGATGTGACGTGGATCATAAATATATAAGCAATTAAACAACATCTTACATTTATTTTCACACAATGCGTCTCCTTGCAGTATCAACACTAATTCGGCTGACTTTTATATTTGATCCAATTGGTAGATAGGCTGTATTTACACCATAACGGTGCAGAGCTGATAGAAAGGGACACCTGGTGGTTGAAGAACGTTATTGAATTTTATTATTTTATTATTAGATATTAATAGGATCCCTATAAAGTATATTCATTACTCGTTATTCTCTACTAATAGTTCATTAAAGACTGTATATAATGACTAGTTTTCACATCCCTTTCAAGATTTCAAGATTTTCTAAGCCAAGGTTTATTGACAGATATTATACACAACTGCTGTGTAGTTATGCAATGAATGAAAAACTTGGGTCGCAGGTTCCTCAACAGTGCATTACAAGACATCTATCAATATGTGTGCATACTCCACCATTAAACTGTCATTCTGCACATTTCTTATACTATCTACATACATCTTATAAGAGTATAATACATATGTATAATATCAGTTTAATAATAAACAAATAATAAACAAATAAGTGCTTAAACATAGTTAACATGGCAGGAAAGCAATATATTAGACGTTAAGTACTTTGTCAGGCTTAATATTTATCTGTAGATACAAATGTCACTGTGTGTGCTGTGTGCTCTGCATGTGTGACCATTAAAGAATCAGAATACCTTTATTAGTTCCACAGAGGGGAAATGTGCAGCGTTACAGCAGGAAAGAGCCACAGACAGCTTAGTGTTGCATATCGTACATGCGTTAAAAAAGGACTAAGTTAGAATAAAATAAACAATATCCTAAAAAAGTACTAAGTTATAATATAATAAACAATATGCTAAAAAAAAGATAAAAAGTGACATCATTTTCAAAAATACAGATCAAAAACAAAACGGCATATATATTGATTTAGTGGCCAGGTATAAATTACACAGTTATTAATGGCATATATATATTGCACATATAGCACATATTGCACAAAGTTGGTTTGTATTTAGCAGCAAGGGGTGTTATAGTCTGTGTTGTGGTGTGTGTAGGAGGGTCTACAAGGGGCAGTGCTGGTTGTAAAGTCTGACCGCTGCAGGAAGGAAGGACCTGCGGTTTCAAGAGGGTTTCATCCCTCCATATTCTTCTTAAAGCTTTTTTCTTATTCAAAAGAAGACCTTAACCTAAAGTACTCTTTAATGCTTAAATTAAGCCTTATTAGTTTGTCTGTTTTGCACATCCTCCTATTAATATCTAATAATACAATTCAATAACGTGCTTTAACCACCAGGTGTCCCTTTCTATCAGCTGTGCACCGTTATGGTGTAAATACAGCCTATCTACCAATTGGATCAAATATAAAAGTCAGTCGAATTAGTGTTGATACTGCAAGGAGACGTATTGTGTGAAAAGAAATGTAAGATGCTGTTTAATTGCTTATATATTTATGATCCACGTCACATCTTCAGTTTTGGCGGCAGTTCTCCTGTTTGTCCAGAAGTCTTCTCAGCAGGGCTCTATAAATAGAGAACTACGGCAGATATGTAATATTTAATGCAGCCGAACCGTGTATTACAATGCCGTTATGTGATGACTTTCAAAGAGAAAAGCAAGCACACTCGGAATAAAGTATTATTGTATTTTTAAAAAACGTTTTCAGATTTCACATCACATAAACACCAAATCCCAGCATGCATTGCGGATAACCATCCAATCATCGAGCTGAGGATCTTGCCTACGTCTGTTTCCGGTTTCGTTTAATGACCGATGTATTTTGTTATACACACATTCCTTCACATTTACATTTTAATGTGCATTAAAGTATTTCGTGAGGCCTTCTAACATGTTTTTAAATATAACTACGGTTGTAGTTGAATAGTTTGTAAATTAACATGAACCGAAGCTGTTGCCTGGCAACTCAATCTCACAACGTCACGTCCGTTAATTCCACATCCACACGCATGGATTAACATCGATTTAATACATTAATGTAGCCTTTGTTTCTGCTAAAAGAGGTGTCGACCAGCTGGGGCAACAAGAACATCGGCGTAATCGAGTGTGGCTATTAAAAAATAAATCATTACGTCGGGGTAGCATTTGCTTGGTATTTCCGGTTATTTCTCCACTGGTTAACATGGGTTAACAATACCGTGTAACTGTCACGTTTGAAGGGACGAAATCGTGACATCTTCACGTCTCCCAGCATGGTAAATCGTCACATGTTCACGTCTTGCCGTGATATCGGGTTGGGCATGACAGGTGATGGCGGGGCCTCCAACTGGACTGGACATAGAGCTGGCAGGATCCCCAGCGGAACCTCCAAAGGCACGGGACATAGAGTTGGCAGGACCCCCGATAGAAGAGTAGTCGGCGGGACCTCCAACGGAACAGGACAAGGGATTGGCAGGACCCCCGGCAGAAGAGTAGTCGGCGGGGCCTCCAACGGCACAGGACTTAGGGTTGGCAGGACCCCCGGCAGAAGAGTAATCGGCGGGACCCCCAACGGGACAGGACACAAGGTTGGCAGGACCCCCGGCAGGAGAGTAGTCGGCGGGGCCTCCAACTGCACAGGACTTAGGGTTGGCAGGACCCCCGGCAGAAGAGTAGTCGACTGGGCCTCCAACGGCACAGGACATAGGGTTGGCAGGACCCCCGGCAGTAGAGTCGTCTGCAGGACCTCCAACGGCACATGAGTAGGGTCTTGAGTGGGAACTCGAGAGAGGGCTTGAGAGGGAACTCGAGAGGAAACTTGAGAGTTGACTTGAGAGGTGAATTGAAAGGGATCTCGAGAGGGAACTTGAACGGAGACTCGAGAGGGGACTTGAGAGGGAACTCGAGAGATGACTTGAGAGGGGACTTGAGAGGAAACTGGAGAGGGGACTCGAGAGGGAACTGGAGAGGGGACTTGAGAAGAAACTGGAGAGGGGACTCGAGAGGGAACTTGAGATGAGACTAGAGTTTGGATTTGAGAAGGGACTAGATAAGTGACTAAAGGAGGGACTGGAGATGGGACTAGAGAAGGGACTAGAGAAGGGACTTGAGAAAGGACTTGAGTAGGGACTAGAGAAGGGACTAGAGTTGGTACCTGAGAAGTGACTAGAGAAGTGACCTGAGGAGGGACTAGGGAAGGGACTAGAGAAGGGACTTGGGAAGGGACTAGAGGGGGAACTCGAGAAGAGACTAGAGAGGAGACCAGAGAAGGGACAAGAGATGGGACTATGGCAGCTGGGGCCAGAGCTGGGTCTGGAACCATGGCCGCTGGGGCCGGAACTGGGGCCTGGACCATGGCTGCTGGGCCAGAACTAGGTCTGGAACCATGGCTGCTGGGGCCAGAACTGGGTTTGGAACCATGGCTGCTGGGGCCAGAACTAAGTCTGGAACCATGGCTGCTGGGGCCAGAACTAGGTCTGGAACCATGGCTACTGGGGCCAGAACTGTGTCTGGAACCATGGCTGCTGGGGCCGGAACCATGGCTGCTGGGGCCGGAACGAGGACCGGAAACATGGCTGCTGGGGCCGGAACTGGGTCTGGGACCATGGCTGCTGGGGCCGGAACTGGTTCTGGAACCATGGCTGCTGAGGCCAGTACTGGAGTCGGAACTGGAGCCGGAATTGAAGCCAGAATCATGGCTGTAAGGTCCGGTTCTGAAGCCGGAAACATGGCTGTAAGGTCCAGTTCTGGAGCCGGAAACATGGCTGTAAGGTCCGGTTCTGGAGCCGGAAACATGGCTGAATGGGCCGGCTCTGGAGCCGGAATTGAAGCCAGAATCATGGCTGTAAGGTCCGGTTCTGAAGCCAGAAACATGGCTGTAAGGTCCGGTTCTGGAGCCGGAAACATGGCTGTATGGGCCGGCTCTGGAGCCGAATCCATGGCTGCCGGGACCGGTTCTGGAGCAAGAACCATGGCTGCTGGGGCCAGAACTGGGTCTGTAATCATGCCCCTTTGGGCTCGTGCTGCTAACCTGGCCTTGCGACTCCTTCTTTTAGGAGCCGTTTGGAGGCTCCGTGGACCTCCAAAAGCCAGACGAGTACCAGCGAATGGCTCCTGGACTGTAGCAAACACTGGGTGAGAAGCAGGGGCTGACGCCAAACGGACCACACCGATGCGTGTGGTATCAACAAGGGAATTGGGAGGCCTGGGTCTATCAGGATCGGGAAAACAAACCGTGAGGTAATACAAAAGCCAGGCAGGTAAGAATTTAACCAAATCTTGACTCTTCATTGTAAGGTTGAATGCTTCTGCCAGAGCAGCCTCTTGCTGCTGAACCCTGACCGCTCCTATCCATCGATGAGCGCAGTTAGTCAAAGAGAAGGTATAATCCAATAGTTCCTGCTCAAAAGGATCTGCTGGGCCCATATCTCTGGTCGGTTTGTTCTGTTACGGTGTGTGAAGGAAGCAGGACCCAAATTCAGATTAAGGTGACAAAAATAACTCCTTTATTTCAAGGCTAGACTATTAACAGAGACTGAACAGAACACTCACCGCAGACCAAGTCATTACTTTTTATTTTTTTAATATAAACAAAGTTACATTTTAAAACATAATAGTCCACCTTACTGATCCCCAAAAAGAAAGGACCCCAAGGCTTTCAAACAAATCAATTTCAACAAAATCTCAGCTTTCATGAAGCATTCTCAAATATAGCAGAAACATATTCAAACCATCACACACTTTTGTCACACATCACAACCATCAATTACTCCCATCTTCCATTTTCCACATCTTTCACAGTCTCAGTAATCGCCCATTCCTTTCTCTTTTCCAACATCATTAATCTCAACATCATTCCCAACAGTTTAACACTTTAACACATCATATTGTTTTCAATTCACCATCCCCAACTCCCTTCATCCACGTCTACCCGCGTGACAGCTATCGCCTTTACTTTTCTCTCTTCCCACTTGTCCCTCCACATCGCCACCGTTTCCCCCTTTATCCCCCCAAACGGCCTTTGCCTAACCCTAAGGTGATGCACGTTCTCCTTACACTCCACCCAGACACCTTTATCATTGACCTTCCCTATGTTAACTGAGATGCACTTCCAACCCTTGAGCTCCTCCCTCCTCGCTCTTGTGGCTGCTTTCTCTTTTCCTTATTTTTTCCTCCTCATCTCCCTCTCAAATAGAAGGTCCTTTTCCTTCTGTCTCTGCACCTCCTGTTCCTCATTCCCACTCTCCTACCTCTCACTATCCCCACTATTCCAAACATCACTCATATTCCACTCATCGCTCGAATGTCCTTCACTATCTTCCACCTCCTCTTCCTTCTCTTCCACCTCCCTCACCACCACTTCATCATTCCTCTTACTCCCCGCTAACTCAACTTCGTCCTTTTTTATGCCTCAAAATCTTCCCTTTCATAAGCTCCTCCTCTCTCTGTCTCTGCTCCTCCTCTCCCTCATCTTCGTCCATCCTATCCCCCCATCCCTTCCCCCCCTCCTCTGACTCAAACTCCTCATCCTTTCCCCCTTCCCCCCTCTTGTCTTCCGCTCTCCCTTCCTTCATCACCTCCTCCCCCCCTCAGTCTCCTCCATCTCAACCTCTACATAATTTCCCCCCCCAGTTCCCATATCTTCAGCTTCTTCTTCCTCCTTCTCACTCCCCTTCATCCTCTTTTTATCCTTCCTCTCAACAGCATACTTCACACTCCCCACTCCTTCCCCCCCGCATTGGCCGCACCCTCTTTTCCTTCATTTGACATCACATCCTCATCATCATCACTCCCGTTCTCTTCTAATCCTACTTTGGAGGCCATTGCCGTTAAAGGAGGAGATGGTTGCCATCAAAAGGGATGTTATTATAATAAGCGTCCTTAACATCGTTACCTTAAGCTGATTTATTTCCCGAGCTCCCCCTCTGTTGAGCTCGTTCTCCTTTTCTCCATCTCCCTCTCCTTGTCCTCTTTGCGTCTAGCACTCCGCCCGACGTTCTCCGCTGAGGTCTTCTTCTCATCCTCACGCCTGTTTCTCCTCGTGCCGCGGCCCCTCTGCTCATCATTAGGGTTCCCGAAGACCATGGCGCCCACAGGGTCCTCCTCCAGCACTTCCTCCTCCATCTCTGATGCCTCCGAAATGTCCTCCACCACTCCGACACTTCTTTCCCCCGCCGCTGCTCCCTTCGGCGCCTCCGCCGCTCTGCCTTGCACTTTTCTTAGCTCCATCCTCACCTCCCGCCGCTCCCCCCCCACTCAGGCCTTCACCCTCATCGCTGACCTCCTCAAAGGGTCTTTTCTTCGCCCCTTCCTCGTCCTCCTCCTCGTCCTCCTCCTCGTCTTCCTCCTCCTCATCTTGCTCCTCGTCTTCCTCCTTGTCCTCCTTCTCTTCCTCCTCTTTCTCCTCTCTCTCCGCCCTGAACCTGCACTCCCTGGCATAATGTCCTGTCTGGCCACACTTGTGGCACTTAAACTCCGGGCACTCCCTAAAGAAGTGACCGGGCTGGATGCACAGCCTGCAGACAGGAACCTGGCGATTGTGCAATACTCTGAAGTACTCCGCCCCCCTCACTGTGTCTAACTTTGTGGAATAGGGGAGGGAGCTGACCTTGTCATTGAACCTTACTCTCAGGAATCTGGTGCCGTCTGTGATTTCCGTTCCCGGCCACACTCTTTTTTTGATTGCCGAGATGGGCTCGACCCCCCACTCTTCCAGTCTCTTGAGTATCATCCTATCAGGTACATATACCGGCAGATTTAGGAACGAGATAGTCAGATCTTTGTTCAAGAGGTCCTGTGCGTGCACCATGACCCCGTTCACCCTCAGCCCCTCCATTATTTTCATTTTCCCCAGACAGGTCCGCATGGTGACTTCATATAGCCTCTCCCCTCTCACTCTGCACCCGTCCACAACCCCACACTTTTTTTCTATTCCCATTAGTAAGTCCATCATTGTTACCGCGGCTCCTCCATCCACAGTTACCTCCACAGTTAGTTATACACTGTACCTCTCACTCCCCTTCTCCTTTCTTGTTTCCTCCTCTCCCGTTTTCTTGTTTTGTCCTTGTTCTTCGTCGGTATCCTCCTTTCCGTCCGTTTTGCCCCCCTCTTTCTCGTTGTCCATGATCCGCGTTGCCGTGGTCTTGTCCATTCCTGGCTCAGTTGCCATTGAATCTGTCATCAAAAAAAAAAACAGCTCAGGGGAAGAACCCCCAGGGGGGGCGTTCAAAGAAACCCCACACCCGTTCGCCAAAGCAACGAATATGTAGGCTCCGTGAAAAAAACCTCACAAACGCTTTAAATCATACTCTGTACACCACTTCTCCGTTCTCTACCACTCGTCAGCCGTTGGATCTGAAGGAACAAGTCATTACACAAGACGAACCGACCAAGACAGACAGAAAAACCAGAACTTAAATACACACAAGACTAATCATACAAACAAGACACAAGTGAGGAGGGAGGAGAAAACACAGGGACACCAGGTGAACACAATCGGGTAAATTAGACACACCAGGGAAACTAACGACAGGGAACCACAGACAGAACAAGACAAAACACAACGCAGACAGAAA